>NW_026967510.1:0-110000 GCF_028390025.1 Pseudophryne corroboree | reverse complement strand
AAGCTGTAGTCTTGTCCTTTGTTGGTGAGCTTCTATTATGTTTCACAAAGACTGAGTCACAGCCAACTGGCATCATCCACCCCTGGCGCTCAGCTAGACAACCATTTAGGATTGGTATTCGGTTCTCAGTACATGGAGCAAAAAGCAGGTCATCTGCATATCAGTGGTAGACCAGGCCATGACGTCTGATTATATCACCCAGTGGTAGCATGTATATTTTATAAAGCATAGGAGATAGGATTGACCCTTGAGGAACACTGGACGACAGTGATAATTATACTCCAGAAGATTTAAATAGTTCCGTACTTGGGTAATGTCTAATGTGTTCAACAAGAGCGGATTTATTTCTCTCACAGGATGAAAATGGCTTCTCACCTGTGTGACTTCTCTGATGTGTAGCAAGATGTGATTTCTGTGCAAAACATTTCCCACACTCAGAACAGGAAAACGGCTTCTCACCTGTGTGACTTCTCTGATGTGGAACAAGAGCTGATTTCTGTGTAAAATATTTCCCACACTCAGAACAGGAATACGGCTTCTCACCTGTATGACTTCTCTGATGTGTAACAAGATGTGATTTCCATGCAAAACATTTCCCACACTCAGAACAGGAAAACGGCTTCTCACCTGTGTGACTTCTCTGATGTTTAACAAGAACTGATTTAAATGCGAAACATTTCCCACACTCAGAACATGAAAATGGCTTCTCACCTGTGTGACTTCTCTGATGTGTAACAAGATCTGATTTCCATGCAAAACATTTCCCACACTCAGAACAGGAAAACGGCTTCTCACCTGTGTGACTTCTCTGATGTGTAACAAGAGCTGATTTCTGTGTAAAACATTTCCCACACTCAGAACAGGAAAACGGCTTCTCACCTGAGTGACTTTTCTGATGTTTAACAAGAACTGATTTAAATGCGAAACATTTCCCACACTCAGAACATGAAAATGGCTTCTCACCTGTGTGACTTCTCTGATGTGTAACAAGATCTGATTTCCGTGTAAAACATTTCCCACACTCAGAACAGGAAAACGGCTTCTCACCTGAGTGACTTTTCTGATGTTTAACAAGAACTGATTTAAATGCGAAACATTTCCCACACTCAGAACATGAAAATGGCTTCTCACCTGTGTGACTTCTCTGATGTGTAACAAGATCTGATTTCCATGCAAAACATTTCCCACACTCAGAACAGGAAAACGGCTTCTCACCTGTGTGACTTCTCTGATGTGGAACAAGAGCTGATTTCTGTGTAAAACATTTCCCACACTCAGAACAGGAATACGGCTTCTCACCTGTATGACTTCTCTGATGTGTAACAAGATGTGATTTCCATGCAAAACATTTCCCACACTCAGAACAGGAAAACGGCTTCTCACCTGTGTGACTTCTCTGATGTTTAACAAGAACTGATTTAAATGCGAAACATTTCCCACACTCAGAACATGAAAATGGCTTCTCACCTGTGTGACTTCTCTGATGTGTAACAAGATCTGATTTCCATGCAAAACATTTCCCACACTCAGAACAGGAAAACGGCTTCTCACCTGTGTGACTTCTCTGATGTGTAACAAGAGCTGATTTCTGTGTAAAACATTTCCCACACTCAGAACAGGAAAACGGCTTCTCACCTGAGTGACTTTTCTGATGTTTAACAAGAACTGATTTAAATGCGAAACATTTCCCACACTCAGAACATGAAAATGGCTTCTCACCTGTGTGACTTCTCTGATGTGTAACAAGATCTGATTTCCATGCAAAACATTTCCCACACTCAGAACAGGAACACGGCGTCTCACCTGTGTGACTTCTCTGATGTGTAACAAGAGATGATTTCTGTGTAAAACATTTCCCACACTCAGAACAGGAATACGGCCTCTCACCTGAGTGACTTCTCTGATGTGTAACAAGAGCTGATTTCTTTGTAAAACATTTCCCACACTCAGAACATATCAGTGGCCTCTCACCTGCCTTAGCTGGATGATGGGTAATAAGCTTTGTGTTCTGTGTAAAACATTTGGCATCTACAGAACATGGAAACACTGTATCTAATCTCAGAGCTGTAACAAATGCTCCAATATCAGAGTGATCAGGAGAACATTTCCCAGGATCAGAGGGATCAGCTGATAGAGCTGGATGTATAATTGGGGTAATGGGGTTATCTCCTGGAGAATCCTGTCTACTGTCATTATCTTTTATGTCACAATCCGGGGATAACATTAGATGTCCTTCTGAAATATTCCTGCTTGTGTGTCCACCTGCTGGAAATAAAATACATTATGGAAAATAAGATTTTACTCACCGGTAAATCTATTTCTCCTAGTCCGTAGTGGATGCTGGGAACTCCGTAAGGACCATGGGGAATAGCGGCTCCGCAGGAGACTGGGCACAACTAAAAGAAAGCTTTAGGACTAACTGGTGTGCACTGGCTCCTCCCCCTATGACCCTCCTCCAGACCTCAGTTAGGATACTGTGCCCGGAAGAGCTGACACAATAAGGAAGGATTTTTGAATCCCGGTTAAGACTCATACCAGCCACACCAATCACACCGTACAACTCGTGATTTTAAACCCAGTTAACAGTATGATAACAATGGAGCCTCTGAACAGATGGCTCTCAACAATAACCCGTTTTAGTTAACAGTAACTATGTTCAAGTAATGCAGACAATCCGCACTTGGGATGGGTGCCCAGCATCCACTACGGACTACGAGAAATAGATTTACCGGTGAGTAAAATCTTATTTTCTCTGACATCCTAGTGGATGCTGGGAACTCCGTAAGGACCATGGGGATTATACCAAAGCTCCCAAACGGGGGGGGAGAGTGCGGGTGACTCTGCAGCACCGAATGAGCGAACTCCAGGTCCTCGTCAGCCAGGGTGTCAAACTTGTAAAACTTTGCAAAAGTATTTGACCCTGACCAAGTCGCGGCTCGGCAAAGTTGTAAAGCCGAGACCCCTCGGGCGGCCGCCCAAGATGAGCCCACCTTCCTCGTGGAATGGGCTTTCACTGATTTAGGATGCGGCAGTCCTGCCGCAGAATGCGCAAGCTGAATTGTGCTACAAATCCAGTGAGCAATGGTCTGCTTTGAAGCAGGAGCACCCAGCTTGTTGGGTGCATACAGGATAAACAGCGAGTCAATTTTCCTGACTCCAGCCGTCCTGTAAACATAAATTCTCAGGGCCCTGACCACGTCCAGTAACTTGGCATCCTCCAAGTCCCTAGTAGCCACAGGCACCACAATAGGTTGGTTCAAGTGAAAAGCTGATACCACCTTCAGGAGAAAATGAGGACGAGTCCTCAACTCTGCCCTATCCGTATGGAAAATCAGATAAGGACTTTTACAAGATAAAGCCGCCAATTCTGACACACGCCTGGCCGAAGCCAGTGCCAACAGCATGACCACTTTCCACATGAGATATTTCAAATCCACGGTTTTAAGTGGCTCGAACCAATGTGATTTCAAGAACCCCAAAACCACATTGAGATCCCAAGGTGCCACTGGAGGCACAAAAGGGGGCTGAATATGCAGCACGCACTTCACAAATGTCTGAACTTCAGGCAGTGAAGCCAATTCTTTTTGGAAGAAAATTGACAGAGACGAAATCTGTACCTTAATGGATCCTAATTTTAGGCCCATATTCACTCCTGCTTGCAGGAAATGCAGAAAACGACCCAGTTGAAACTCCTCCGTTGGGGCCTTTTTGGCCTCACACCAAGCAACATATTTTCGCCAAATGCGGTGATAATGTTTTGCCGTGACATCCTTCCTGGCTTTGATCAGGGTAGGGATGACTTCCTCCGGAATACCCTTTTCCTTCAGGATCCGGTGTTCAACCGCCATGCCGTCAAACGCAGCCGCGGTAAGTCTTGGAATAGACAGGGCCCCTGCTGGAGCAGGTCCCATCTTAGCAGTAGAGGCCATGGGTCCTCTGTGAGCATCTCTTGAAGTTCCGGGTACCAAGCTCTTCTTGGCCAATCTGGAACCACGAGCATCGTTCTTACTCCGCTCCTTCGCACAATTCTCAGTACCTTTGGAATGAGAGGCAGAGGAGGGAACACATAAACCGACTGGTACACCCACGGTGTCACTAGAGCGTCCACAGCTATCGCCTGAGGGTCCCTTGACCTGGCGCAATACCTTTCTAGTTTTTTGTTGAGGAGGGACGCCATCATGTCCACCTTTGGTCGTTCCCAACGGTTTACAATCATTTGGAAAACTTCCGGATGAAGTCCCCATTCTCCCGGGTGGAGGTCGTGTCTGCTGAGGAAGTCTGCTTCCCAGTTGTCTACTCCCGGGATGAACACTGCTGTCAGTGCTGACACGTGATTTTCCGCCCATCGGAGAATCTTTGTGGCTTCTGCCATCGCGCTCCTGCTTCTTGTGCCGCCCTGTCTGTTTACATGGGCGACCGCCGTGATGTTGTCTGATTGTATCAGTACCGGCTGGTTTTGAAGCAGAAGTCTTGCCTGGCTTAGGGCGTTGTAGATGGCCCTTAGTTCCAGGATATTTATGTGAAGTGAAATTTCCTGGTTTGACCACAGTCCCTGGAAATTTCGTCCCTGTGTGACTGCCCCCCAGCCTCGAAGGCTGGCATCCGTAGTTACCAGGACCCAGTCCTGTATCCCGAATCTGCGGCCCTCTAGAAGATGAGCACTCTGCAGCCACCACAGTAGCGACACCCTGGTCCTTGGCGACAGGGTTATCCGCCGATGCATCTGAAGATGCGATCCGGACCACTTGTCCAACAGGTCCCACTGGAAGGTTCTTGCGTGGAATCTGCCGAATGGAATTTCTTTGTACGAAGCTACCATCTTTCCCAGGACTTTCGTGCATTGATGCACTGACACCTGTCCTGGCTTTAGAAGGTTTCTTACTAGAGATGACAACCCCTTTTTTTTTTTTCCTCTGGAAGAAACACTTTTTTCTGGTCTGTGTCCAGAATCATCCCCAGGAACAGAAGATGCGTCGTGGGGACCAGCTGTGACTTTGGGATGTTGAGAATCCAACCATGCTGTTGTAGCACTTCCTGAGAAAGTGCTACCCCCACCAGCAACTGCTCCCTGGACCTCGCCTTTATCAGGAGATCGTCCAAGTACGGGATAATTGAAACCCCTTTCTTTCGAAGGAGAATCATCATTTTGGCCATTACCTTGGTAAAGACCCTCGGTGCCGGGATAACCCAAACGGCAGCGTCTGGAACTGGTAGTGACAGTCCTGTACCACAAACCTGAGGTACTCCTGGTGAGGAGGGTAAATGGGGACATGCAGGTAAGCATCCTTGATGTCCAGAGATACCATGTAATCCCCCTCCTCCAGGCTGGAGATAACCGCTCTGAGCGATTCCATCTTGAACTTGAACTTTTTGATATACTTGTTCAAGGATTTTAAATGGGTCTCACCGAACCGTCCGGTTTCGGTACCACAAACATTGTGGAATAATAACCCTTTCCTTGTTGAAGGAGAGGTACCCTGTTTATCACTTGCTGGGAATACAGCTTGTGAATTGCCTGTAACACCGCCTCTCTGTCAGAGTGTTGTTGGTAAGGCAGATTTTAGGAAACGGCGTGGGGGAGGCGTCTCGAATTCCAGCATGTACCCCTGAGATACTACCTGAAGGATCCAGGGATCCACCTGTGAGCGAGATCACTGTGTGCTGAAATTCCTGAGACGTGCCCCCACCGTACCTAGATCCGCCTGTGAAGCCCCATCGTCATGCTGTGGACTTGGCGGAAGCGGGGGAGGACTCCTGGTCCTGGGAACTGGCTGTATGCTGCAGCTTTTTTCCCTTACCTCTGCCTTTTGGCAAAAAAGAGGCGCCTCTTGCTCGCTTGCCCTTATGGGGCCGAAAGGACTGTGCTTGATAATACGGTGCTTTCTTTTGCTGCGAGGTAACCTGGGGCAGAAAAGTTGATTTTCCAGCTGTTGCCGTGGAAACGAGGTCTGACAGACCTTCCCCAAACAACTCCACCCCTTTATAAGGCAAAATCTCCATGTGCCATTTTGAATCGGCATCCCCTGACCACTGCCGAGTCCATAATCCAGTCTAGCGGAAATGGATATTGCACTTACTTTTGATGCCAGTCGGCAAATATCCCTCTGTGCATCACGCATGTATAAGAGAGCATCTTTTATATGCTCTAAAGTCAGTAAAATATTGTCCCTATCCAGGGTCTCAATATTCTCTGTCAGGGAATCCGACCACGCAACCGCAGCACTACACATCCATGCTGAGGCTATAGCTGGTCGTAGTATAACACCAGTGTGTGTGTATATAGACTTTAGGATAGTCTCCTGCTTTCTGTCAGCAGGCTCTTTAAGCGTGGCCGTATCCGGAGACGGTAGTGCCACCTTCTTTGACAAACGTGTGAGCGCTTTATCAACCCTAGGGGGTGTTTCCCAACATGACCTATCCTCTGGCGGGAAAGGGTACGCTGCCAATAGCCGTTTAGAAATTACTAATTTCTTATCGGGGGAAGTCCATGCTTCTTCACAAACTTCATTTAATTCCTCAGATGCAGGAAAAACTACTGGTAGTTTTTTCTCACCAAACATAATACCCTTTTTTGTGGTACCTGGGGTAATATCAGTAATGTGTAATACAATTTTCATTGCCTTAATCATGTAACGTGTGGCCCTATTGGAAGTTACAGTCGTCTCCTCATCGTCGACACTGGAGTCGGTATCCGTGTCGACGTCTGTGTCTGCCATCTGAGGTAACGGGCGTTTTACAGCCCCTGATGGCCTTTGAGACGCCTGGACAGGCACAAGCTGAGTTGCCGGCTGTCCCATGTCGTCAAGCCTTTTATGTAAGGAGTTAACAGTTTCCCGTAATTCCTTCCATAAGTCCATCCACACAGGTGTCGACCCCGCAGGGGGTGACATCACATTTACCGGCATTTGCTCCGCCTCCACATAATTTTTCTCCTCATACATGTCGACACAGCCGTACCGACACACAGCACACACACAGGAAATGCTCTAAAAGAGGATAGGACCCCACAAAGCCCTTTGGAGAGACAGAGGGAGAGTATGCCAGCACACACCAGAGCACTGGGGTGACACCTATACAGACACCTATACACTGGGGTGACACCTATACAGAGTGTTTTCCCCTATAGCTGCATAGAATAACTATAATGCGCCTAAAATATGTGCCCCCCTCTCTTTTTTACCCTTTTCTGTAGTGCAGGACTGCAGGGGAGAGCCAGGGAGCCTTCCTTCCAGCGGAGCTGTGAGGGAAAATGGTGCCGGTATGCTGAGGGAGATAGCCCCGCCCATTTTTCGGCGGACTTTAGGAAATCTGGCAGGGGTTAATTTACACCTATATATAGCCCCTGGGGCTATATATGGTGTATATTTGTCAGCCAAGGTGTTATTTATTGCTGCTCAGGGCGCCCCCCCCCCAGCGCCCTGCACCCATCAGTGACCGGAGTGTGAGGTGTGCATGAGGAGCAATGGCGCACAGCTGCAGTGCTGTGCGCTACCATGGAGAAGATAGAAGTCTTTAGCCGCCGATTTTCCGGACCTTCTTGCTTCTGGCTCTGTAAGGGGGACGGCGGCGCGGCTCCGGGAACGGACATCGAGGTCGGGTCCTGCGTTCAATCCCTCTGGAGCTAATGGTGTCCAGTAGCCTAAGAAGCCCAAGCTGGCTGCAAGCAGGCAGGTTCGCTTCTTCTCCCCTTAGTCCCTCGTAGCAGTGAGTCTGTTGCCAGCAGATCTCACTGAAAATAAAAAACCTAAACTATACTTTCTTTTCTAGGAGCTCAGGAGAGCCCATAGTGTGCATCCAGCTCGGCCGGGCACAGAAATCTAACTGAGGTCTGGAGGAGGGTCATAGGGGGAGGAGCCAGTGCACACCAGTTAGTCCTAAAGCTTTCTTTTAGTTGTGCCCAGTCTCCTGCGGAGCCCGCTATTCCCCATGGTCCTTACGGAGTTCCCAGCATCCACTAGGACGTCAGAGAAATATAAAATGAGCAGACAAGACCCAGGGTGTTACAGGATACAATATATAACTCTATAATTGACATGTTTTACCTGTAATCATTGCTTTTATGTGTATTAAAAAAAAAAAAAAGATAGGATGCTTAGACTGGAGCTTGATCAACACTGAACGCTCATGTGTGATTACTAGAGGTGACATGGATGCTCATGTGGGATTACTAGAGGTGACATGGACGCTCATGGGGGATTACTAGAGGTGACATGGACGCTCATGTGGGATTCCTAGAGGTGACATGGACGCTCATGGGGGATTACTAGAGGTGACACGGACGCTCATGTGGGATTACTAGAGGTGACATGGACGCTTATGTGGGATTACTGGAGGTGACATGGACGCTCATGTGGGATTACTAGAGGTGACACTGATGCTCATGTGGGATTACTAGAGGAGACATGGACGCTCATGTGGGATTACTAGAGGCGACATGGATGCTCATGTGGGATTACTAGAGGCGACATGGATGCTCATGGGGGATTACTAGAGGTGACATGGACGCTCGTGTGGGATTACTGGAGGAGACATGGCCGCTCATGTGGGATTAGTAGAGGTGAGACAGATGCTCATGTGGGATTACTGGAGGAGACATGGAAGCTCGTGTGGGATTACTGAAGGAGACATGGACGCTCGTGTGGGATTACTAGAGGTGACATGGACGCTCGTGTGGGATTACTGGAGGAGACATGGACGCTCGTGTGGGATTACTGGAGGAGACATGGACGCTCGTGTGGGATTACTGGAGGAGACATGGACGCTCGTGTGGGATTACTAGAGGTGACATGGACGCTCGTGTGGGATTACTGGAGGAGACATGGCCGCTCATGTGGGATTAGTAGAGGTGAGACAGATGCTCATGTGGGATTACTGGAGGAGACATGGAAGCTCGTGTGGGATTACTGAAGGAGACATGGACGCTCGTGTGGGATTACTAGAGGTGACATGGACGCTCGTGTGGGATTACTGGAGGAGACATGGACGCTCGTGTGGGATTACTGGAGGAGACATGGACGCTCGTGTGGGATTACTGGAGGTGACATGGACGCTCATGTGGGATTACTAGAGGTGACATGGACGCTCGTGTGGGATTACTGGAGGAGACATGGACGCTCGTGTGGGATTACTGGAGGAGACATAGACGCTCGTGTGGGATTACTGGAAAAGACATGGACGCTCGTGTGGGATTACTAGAGATGACATGGACGCTCGTGTGGGATTACTGGAGGAGACATGGCCGCTCATGTGGGATTAGTAGAGGTGAGACAGATGCTCATGTGGGATTACTGGAGGAGACATGGAAGCTCGTGTGGGATTACTGAAGGAGACATGGACGCTCGTGTGGGATTACTGGAGGAGACATGGGCGCTCATGTGGGATTACAAGAGGTGACATGGGCGCTCATGTGGGATAACTAGAGGTGACATGGACGCTCATGTGGGATTACTAGAGGTGACATGGACGCTCATGTGGGATTACTAGAGGTGACATGGACGCTCATGTGGGATTACTAGAGGTGACATGGACGCTCATGGGGGATTACTAGAGGTGACATGGACGCTCGTGTGGGATTACTGGAGGTGACATGGACGCTCATGTGGGATTACTAGAGGTGACATGGACACTCATGTGGGATTACTAGAGGTGACATGGACGCTCGTGTGGGATTACTGGAGGTGACATGGACGCTCATGTGAAATATAAAATGAGCAGACAAGACCCAGGGTGTTACAGGATACAATATATAACTCTATAATTGACATGTTTTACCTGTAATCATTGCTTTTATGTGCATTAAAAAAAAAAAAAGATAGGATGCTTAGACTGGAGCTTGATCAACACTGAACGCTCATGTGTGATTACTAGAGGTGACATGGACGCTCATGTGGGATTACTAGAGGCGACATGGATGCTCATGTGGGATTACTAGAGGTGACATGGACGCTCATGGGGGATTACTAGAGGTGACATGGACGCTCATGTGGGATTACTAGAGGTGACATGGACACTCATGTGGGATTACTAGAGGTGACATGGACGCTCGTGTGGGATTACTGGAGGTGACATGGACGCTCATGTGGGATTACTAGAGGTGACATGGACGCTCGTGTGGGATTACTGGAGGAGACATGGACGCTCGTGTGGGATTACTGGAGGAGACATGGACGCTCGTGTGGGATTACTGGAGGAGACATGGACGCTCGTGTGGGATTACTAGAGGTGACATGGTTGTAATAATAAAACACCAAAGAAGAGAAAATGCTGTCCTGCTTGCGCACTAATAAATAATAGGATTTTAATACCTGCCGGTAAAACCTTTTCTCTGAGTCCGTAGAGGATGCTGGGGTCATCAATAGAACCATGGGGTATAGACAGGATCCGCAGGAGAAATGGGCACTTTAAGACTTTAATAAGGGCGTGAACTGGCTCCTCCCTCTATGCCCCTCCTCCAGACCTCAGTTATAGGAACTGTGCCGAGGGAGACGGACATTAGGTTGGTTTATATGAAAAGAAGAAACCACCTTCGGCAGAAACTGTTGACGAGTTCTCAACTCTGCTCTATCTTCATGGAAGATCAAATAAGGGCTCTTGTGAGACTAGGCCGCCAATTCGGACACCCGCCGTGCAGATGCCAAGGCCAATAAAATGACCACTTTCCAAGTGAGGAATTTCAAATCCACCTTTTGAAAAAGGTTCAAACCAGTGAGATTGAAGGAACTGTAACATCACGTTAAGGTCCCAAGGTGCCACAGGAGGCACAAAAGGTGGTTGGATGTGTAACACCCCCTTTAGAAACGTTTGCACCTCAGGAAGTGAGGCCAATTGTTTCTGAAAGAAAACTGACAATGCAGAAATTTGTACTTTAATGGATCCTAATTTAAGGCCCGCATCCACTCCAGCTTGTAAAAAGTGGAGAATACGTCCAAGTTAAAAAATTTCCGCAGGAGCCTTCTTGGACTCGCACCAGGAAATATATTTCCTCCAAATGTGGTGATCGTGTTTTGCCGTAACATCCTTTCTAGCCTGAATAAGAGTGGGAATGACTTCACTGGGAATACCCTTCTGGGCTAGAATCTGGCGTTCAACCGCCATGCCGTCAAACGTAGCCGCGATAAATCTTGATACTGTAACAGGTCCTCTCGTAGAGGAAGCAGCCAGGGATTTCCTATGCGTAAATCCTGAAGATCGGGATACCAAGCCCTCCTTGGCCAATCTGGAACAATGAGGATCGTTGGAACCTTTCTTCTTATAATTTTTAACACTCTCGGAATGAGAGGAAGTGGAGGGAACACATACCGACTGAAACACCCACGGTGTCCCCAGAGCGCCCACCGCTATGGCTTGAGGGTACCTTGACCTGGCGCAATCATTTTGGAGTTTCTTGTTGAGACGAGACGCCATCATGTCTACTTGGGGAGTACCCCAGCGACTTGTCACTTCTGTGAAGACTCCTGGATGGAGATCGTGTCTGCTGAGGAAGTCTGCTTCCCAGTTGTCCACTCCTGGAATGAAGATAGCTGACAGAGCGCTTAGATGTTTCTCCGCCCAGCGGAGAATCCTTGTGGCTTCTGTCATTGCTGCTCTGCTTTTTGTTCCGCCCTGGCTGTTGATGTAAGCTACTGCTGTTATATTCTCCGACTGGATGAGGAAGGGTCGACTTTGAAAAAGGCGTTCAGTTTGTAGAAGGCCGTTGTAAATGGCCCTTAATTCCAGAATGTTTATGTGGAGACAAGTCTCCTGACTTGACCATCTTCCTTGCACCCCAACCCCGGGGACTTGCATCCGTGGTCACTAGAATCCAATCCTGAATACCGAACCTGCGTCCCTCGAGGAGGTGAGAACTGTGCAGCCACCACAGCAGTGATATTCTTGTCTTTGAGGACAGGACTATCGTCCGTTGCATGTGTAGGTGGGAACCGGACCACTTGTCCAACAGGTCCCACTGGAATACTGTGGCATGGAATCTGCCAAACTGAATGGCCTCGTAGGCCGGCACCATCTATCCAGCAAGCGAGTGCATTGATGGATCGACACTCTGGTTGGTTTTAAGATTTGTTCCAGAGCTTTTTCTTCCGGAAGAAAAACTCTGTAGTTCTGTGTCCAGATTCATCCCCAGAAACGACAGGTGGGTCGTAGGGATCAACTGAGATTTCAGCAGGTTGAGGAGCCAGCCATGTTGTTGCAACACCTTCAGGGACAGTGCAATGTTCTGTAACAACTTGTCCCTGCATCTGGCTTTCATCAGGAGATCGTCAAAGTATGGGATAATCATGACACCTTGCATGCGAAGAAGAATCATCATCTCCGCCATCACTTGGGTAAAAATCCTCGGAGCCGTGGACAGCCCAAATGGCAACGTCTGAAATTGGTAATGACAATCCTGAACCACAAAGCGCAGGAAGGCCTGATGAGGAGGATAAATGGGAACATGTAGGTAGGCATCCTTTATGTCTAAGGAGACCATAAAGTCCCCTTCCTCCAGACTGGAGATCACTGCTCTGAGAGACTCCATCTTGAATTTCTGCAGAAAGTAATTTAGGTTAAGGTTGAGGATCGGTCTGACCGAGCCGTCCGGCTTCGGAACCACGAATAAACTGGAATAAAAGCCTTGTCCCTGTTGCGCAGGGGGAACCGTGATAATTACCTGGTTCTGACACAATTTTTGTATTGCGTCGCACACTACCTCTCTGCCAGTCAGAGAAGCTGGCAAGGCTGATTTTAATAATCGGCGAGGGGGAACGTCTTAAAATTTTAGTTTGTACCCTTGTGACACAATTTTTAAAATCCAAGGTTCCAGGCCCGAGCAAACCCAGACCTGGCTGAAGAGCTTGAGACGTGCCCCAACCGGCCAGGACTCCCGCAGGGAAACCCCAGCGTCATGCGGTGAACTTGGCAGAAGCTGGGGAGGACTTCTGTTCTTGGGAGGCAGAGAAGCCTGGGTTTCTTTTACCTCTTTCCCTGCCTCTAACAGCAAGGAAGGCAGAGTCTCTTCCTCTTCGGTATCTATTGGGCCGAAAGGACTGCATTTGATGATGCGTTTTCTTATGTTTTGGGGGAACATAAGGTAAAAATGACGATTTTCCAGCAGTAGCTGTAGAGACTAGGTCTGTGACCGGTAGGTATTAAAATCCTATTTTTTCATACGTCCTAAAGGATGCTGGGGATGCTTCAAAACCATGGGGTTTATACCAATGCTCTAGAACGGGCGGGAGTGTGCAGATGACTCTGCAGCACCGACTGATCAAACATGAGGTCCTCCTCAGCCAGGGTATCAAACTTGTAAAACTTCACAAAGGTGTTTGAACCCGATCAAGTAGCAGCTCGCCAAAGTTGTAATGCCGAAACCCCTCGGGCAGCCGCCCAGAATGAGTCCACCTTTCTGGTAGAATGAGCTTTCACCGATTTCGGTAACGGTAACCCTGCCGTAGAATGAGCCTGCTGAATCGTATTACAGATCCAGCGTGCAATAGTCTGCTTGGAAGCAGGAATCCCAATCTTGTTGTGAGCACACAGGACAAACAGAGCCTCTGTTTTCCTAATCTGCACGGTTCTGGCGACATAGATCTTCAAAGCTCTGACCACATTGAGACTTCGATTCCGCCAAGGCATCAGTAGCCACTGGCACCACAATAGGCTGGTTTACGTGAAATGAGGAAACCACTTTTGGCAGAAATTGCTGATGAGTTCTCAACTCCGCTCTATCAGCATGAAAGATTAAATAGGGTCTTTTGTGAGACAAAGCCGCCAATTCAGAAACTCACCTTTATGACGCCAAGGCCAACAACATGACTACTTTCCAAGTAAGGAATTTTAACTCAACCTTACGTAAAGGTTCAAACCAAGAAGATTGCAGGAACTGCAACACCACATTAAGATCCCATGGTTCCACTGGGGGCCCAAATGGAGGTTGGATGTGCAGCACACCTGACGAAGGTCTGAACTTCCGGAAGGGAGGGCAATTCTTTCTGAAAGAAAATTGATAAGGCTGAAATTTGAATCCAATCCTGAATCCCGAACCTGCGTCCCTCCAGAAGGTGAGAACTGTGCAGCCACCACAGAAAGAAGATCCTGGTCCTGGAAGATAGGAGTATTTTCCGGTGCATGTCCAGGAGAGACCCGGACCACTTGTCCAGCAGGTCCCACTGAAGCACCCCTGGCATGGAACCTGCCATACAGAATGGCTTCGTAGGCCACCACCATCTTGCCCAGCAATCGAGTGCATTGAAGAACTGACACTTTTGCCGGTTTCAGAGTCTGTTTTACCATGTTCTGTATTTCCAGAGCCTTTTCCACTGGAAGAAAAACTCTCCGTAATTCTGTATTCAGAATCATACCCAGGAACGACAGGCGTGTCGTCGGATCCAACTGCCGTCTTCTGCCATCACTAAAGTCTTCTGATCTTTCTTTACTCATCCGGCTTCTGTCTTCTGGCTCTGTGAGGGGGGTGACGGTGCGGCTCCGGGAACAAGCAGCTAGGCGCACCAAGTGATCTGAACCTCTGGAGCTAATGGTGTCCAGTAGCCTAAGAAGCAGAGCCCTTAAACGCACAGAAGTAGGTCCTGCTTCTCCCCCCTCACTCCCACGAAGCAGAGAGCCTGTAGACAGCAGGTCTCCCTGAAAATTATAAACCTAAATAAAGTCTTTTTTCTGAGAAACTGTGGAGAGCTCCTAAGTGTATCCAGTCTCGCTGGGCACAGAATCTAACTGGAGTCTGGAGGAGGGGCATAGAGGGAGGAGCTAGTTCACACCCCTTTTAAAGTCTTAAAGTGCCCATGTCTCCTGCGGATCCCGTCTTTACCCCATGGTTCTCAAAGCGTCCCCAGCATCCTCTAGGACGTATGAGAAAACTCTCTACATGTGGTATTTGTCATGGATAGCCTTGTGTTAGAAACACCCAACTGAGAACAAGGCTGATGGCGGAGGAGGGTGTAGGATAAGAGATTGCTGTAGTGACTGAGCAATGAGAATATATGACTTCTGTAATAAGTGTTTATTACTCATCTGTGCTGATATCTGTAGGGATCTCCTCCTCCTTACACTGCTGATCACCCCTCACATACGTCTCTTCTTCTCCCTCTATATCTTCTGCCTTTATATCAGTCACATACGTCTCTTCTTCTCCCTCTGTATCTTCTGTCTTTATATCAGTCACATACGTCTCTTCTTCTCCCTCTATATCTTCTGCCTTCATATCAGTCACATACGTCTCTTCTTCTCCCTCTGTATCTTCTGCCTTTATATCAGTCACATACGTCTCTTCTTCTCCCTCTGTATCTTCTGCCTTTATATCAGTCACATACGTCTCTTCTTCTCCCTCTATATCTTCTGCCTTTATATCAGTCACATACGTCTCTTCTTCTCCCTCTATATCTTCTGCCTTTATATCAGTCACATATGTCTCTTCTTCTCCCTCTATATCTTCTGCCTTTATATCAGTCACATACGTCTCTTCTTCTCCCTCTATATCTTCTGCCTTTATATCAGTCATATACGTCTCTTCTTCTCCCTCTGTACCTTCTATTTTAATATCAGACAGACGTTGTGTCTAAAAAACAAACAAACACTCTAATGACATTTGCATACAGTCAGATTAAACTGAGGTGAAACAGTATAATATCAGTGTATAAGACACACAGCTCACCTACAGATCATATAGTGACGGTCACTTTGGTATATTGGCTAAGATCCTAAATCCCACCTACCTGATCCTCCTGTGGGATCCTGTGATTCTCCTCTGTACAATCCTGGGAATACAGAGGACGGGGACATCTCTCTGGGGTATCTCTGTTACTGGGTCCATCTGTAGGAGACACACAGTGACTGAGTACAGTGTATATATGTGATTATCAGATGATGTGTGTATATAGGGGCCCCCATACCTGCTCTCCCCTGTACAATACATGACAGTCTCCTCTTACCCAGTGATGTGAGGGGCTGGTGATTCTCCATCATCACGTCCTTGTACAGACCCCTGTGTTCCTCTATATACTCCCCCTCCTGCATGGAGACATAGACAGTGACATCCTGACACCTTATAGGAACCTGACACACACAGTAATACAGTCATCACCCAGACACATTCCCTGGTGTTACTGTATAATGGCCCATTCCCAGCAGTCACCCCTCCAGTCATCACCCAGACACATCCCCTGGTGTTACTGTATAATGTCCCATTCCCAGCAGTCACCTCTCCAGTCATCACCCAGACACGTTCCCTGGTGTTACTGTATAATGTCCCATTCCCAGCAGTCACCTCTCCAGTCATCACCCAGACACATCCCCTGGTGTTACTGTATAATGCCCCATTCCCAGCAGTCACATCTCCAGTCATCACCCAGACACATCCCCTGGTGTTACTGTATAATGTCCCATTCCCAGCAGTCACCTCTCCAGTCATCACCCAGACACGTCCCCTTGTGTTACTGTATAATGTCCCATTCCCAGCAGTCACCTCTCCAGTCATCACCCAGACACGTCCCCTGGTGTTACTGTATAATGCCCCATTCCCAGCAGTCACCTCTCGTCATCACCCAGACACGTCCCCCGTTGTTACTGTATAATGTCCCATTCTCAGCAGTCACCTCTCCAGACATCACCCAGACACATCCCCTGGTGTTATTGTATAATGTCCCATTCCCAGCAGTCACCTCTCCAGACATCACCCTGACACATCACCTGGTGTTACTGTATAATGCCCCATTCCCAGCAGTCACCTCTCCAGTCATCACCCAGACACGTCCCCCGGTGTTACTGTATAATGTCCCATTCCCAGCAGTCACCTCTCCAGTCATCACCCAGACACGTCCCCTGGTGTTACTGTATAATGTCCCATTCCCAGCAGTCACCTCTCCAGTCATCACCCAGACACATCCCCTGGTGTTACTGTATAATGTCCCATTCCCAGCAGTCACCTCTCCAGTCATCACCCAGACACATCCCCTGGTGTTACTGTATAATACCCCATTCCCAGCAGTCACCTCTCCAGTCATCACCCAGACACATCCCCTGGTGTTACTGTATAATGTCCCATTCCCAGCAGTCACCTCTCCAGTCATCACCCCGACACATCACCTGGTGTTACTGTATAATGCCCCATTCCCAGCAGTCACCTCTCCAGTCATCACCCAGACACGTCCCCCGGTGTTACTGTATAATGTCCCATTCCCAGCAGTCACCTCTCCAGTCATCACCCAGACACGTCCCCTGGTGTTACTGTATAATGTCCCATTCCCAGCAGTCACCTCTCCAGTCATCACCCAGACACATCCCCTGGTGTTACTGTATAATACCCCATTCCCAGCAGTCACCTCTCCAGTCATCACCCAGACACGTCCCCCGGTGTTACTGTATAATGTCCCATTACCAGCAGTCACCTCTCCAGACATCACCCAGACACATCCCCTGGTGTTATTGTATAATGCCCCATTCCCAGCAGTCACCTCTCCAGACATCACCCAGACACATCCCCTGGTGTTACTGTATAATGTCCTATTCCCAGCAGTCACCTCTCAAGTCATCACCCTGAGACATCACCTGGTGTTACTGTATAATGCCTCATTCCCAGCAGTCACCTCTCCAGTCATCACCCAGACACGTCCTCCGGTGTTACTGTATAATGTCCCATTCCCAGCAGTCACCTCTCCAGACATCACCCAGACACATCCCCTGGTGTTATTGTATAATGCCCCATTCCCAGCAGTCACCTCTCCAGACATCACCCAGACACATCCCCTGGTGTTACTGTATAATGTCCCATTCCCAGCAGTCACCTCTCCAGTCATCACCCAGACACATCCCCTGGTGTTACTGTATAATGTCCCATTCCCAGCAGTCACCTCTCCAGTCATCACCCAGACACATCCCCTGGTGTTACTGTATAATGCCCCATTCCCAGCAGTCACCTCTCCAGTCATCACCCAGACACGTCTCCTGGTGTTACTGTATAATGTCCCAATCCCAGCAGTTACCTATCCAGTCATCACCCAGTCACATCCCCTGGTGTTACTGTATAATGTCCCATTCCCAGCAGTCACCTCTCCAGTCATCACCCAGACACGTCCCCTGGTGTTACTGTATAATGCCCCATTCCCAGCAGTCACCTCTCCAGACATCACCCAGACACATCCCCTGGTGTTATTGTATAATGCCCAATTCCCAGCAGTCACCTCTCCAGACATCACCCAGACACATCCCAAGGTGTTACTGTATAATGTCCCAATCCCAGCAGTTACCTCTCCAGTTATCACCCAGACACATCCCCTAGTGTTACTGTATAATGTCCCATTCCCAGCAGTCACCTCTCCAGTCATCACCCAAACACGTCCCCTGGTGTTACTGTATAATGTCCCATTCCCAGCAGTCACCTCTCCAGTCATCACCCAGACACGTCCCCTGGTGTTACTGTATAATGTCCCATTCCCAGCAGTCACCTCTCCTGTCATCACCCAGACACGTCCCCTGGTGTTACTGTATAATGCCCCATTCCCAGCAGTCACCTCTCCAGTCATAACCCAGACACGTCCCCTGGTGTTACTGTATAATGTCCCATTCCCAGCAGTCACCTCTCCAGTCATCACCCAGACACGTCCCCTGGTGTTACTGTATAATGTCCCATTCCCAGCAGTCACCTCTCCAGTCATCACCCAGACACGTCCCCTGGTGTTACTGTATAATGTCCCATTCCCAGCAGTCACCTCTCCAGTCATCACCCAGACACGTCCCCTGGTGTTACTGTATAATGTCCCATTCCCAGCAGTCACCTCTCCAGTCATCACCCAGACACGTCCCCTGGTGTTACTGTATAATGTCCCATTCCCAGCAGTCACCTCTCCAGGCATCACTCAGACACGTCCCCTGGTGTTACTGTATAATGTCCCATTCCCAGCAGTCACCTCTCCAGTCATCACCCAGACACATCCCCTGGTGTTACTGTATAATGTCCCATTCCCAGCAGTCACCTCTCCAGTCATCACCCAGACACGTCCCCTGGTGTTACTGTATAATGTCCCATTCCCAGCAGTCACCTCTCCAGTCATCACCCAGTCACATCCCCCAGTGTTACTGTATAATGCCCCATTCCCAGCAGTCACCTCTCCTGTCAGCAGCTGAATGATCTTGTTGGTGAGTTCCAGGATCTTCTGGTCACTGTCTCTCTCATGTATCAGTGAGTGAGGTGGAGGCACTGTGATGGGGCTGTGGGTCCTGCTTAGTCCACCTGAGACACAAGGATTGCTGCTGGGTGTCTCACACTCACCAGAGATCTTCTTCACTACTGTGTAACCCTGCGAAATGGGGGAGACATCAATATCGCTGCAAATACTCCCAGATCCCTTCACCTCCCCAGACACGTCATAGCTCTGTATTATAACTATAAATATAAGTGATGTCATAGTGACACTCCCAGATCCCTTCACCTCCCCAGTCATGTACCTGTACTATAACTATAGATATAAGTGATGTCACTGTGATGGTCCCAGATCCCATCACCTCCCCAGTCATATTCCTGTATTATTACTACAGATATAAGTAATGTAAATGTGACGCTCCCAGATCCCCTCACCTCCCCAGTCATGTCTCTGTATTATTACTAAAGACATAAGTGATGTCACTATGATGCTCCCAGATTCCCTCACCTCCCCAGTCATGTCCCTGTATTATTATAGATATAAGTGATGTTACTGTGATATTCCCAGATGCCCTCACCTCCCCAGTCATGTCCCTGTATTATTACTATAGATATAAGTGACGTCACTGTGATACTCCCAGATCCCCTCACCTCCTCAGTCATGTTCCTGTATTATTATTATTATAGATATTTGATGTCACTGTGACACTCCCAGGAGTCTGATATACATTTGCTTCATACTGCTCCAATTTTCATCTGTTACACATGCCAGGGATATTATGGTCTCTGCTTTAATACATCCTAGATTTTGAGCAATATTTTCAATCCCCACAGTATCCCTTATCCAAAATGCTTGAGGTATTTTGGATATCGGATTATTCCGTATTTTGGAATAATTGCATACTATAATGAGATATCATGGTGATGGGACCCAAGTCTAAGCACAGAATGCATTTATGTTACATATACACCTTATACACACAGCCGGAAGGTAATTTTAGCCAATATTTGTTTATAACTTTGTGCATTGAACAAAGTTTGTGTACATTGAGCCATCAAAAAACAAAGGTTTCAGTATCTCACTCTCACTCAAAAAAGTCTGTATTTCCGAATATTTGGATATGGGATACTCAACCTGTAGTAATAATATGAATTTACTTACCGATAATTCTATTTCTCGTAGTCCGTAGTGGATGCTGGGGACTCCGTAAGGACCATGGGGAATAGCGGCTCCGCAGGAGACAGGGCACAAAAGTAAAAGCTTTAGGATCAGGTGGTGTGCACTGGCTCCTCCCCCTATGACCCTCCTCCAAGCCTCAGTTAGGATACTGTGCCCGGACGAGCGTACACAATAAGGAAGGATTTTGAATCCCGGGTAAGACTCATACCAGCCACACCAATCACACTGTACAACCTGTGATCTGAACCCAGTTAACAGCATGATAACAGCGGAGCCTCTGAAAAGATGGTTCACAACAATAATAACCCGATTTTTGTAACAATAACTATGTACAAGTATTGCAGACAATCCGCACTTGGGATGGGCGCCCAGCATCCACTACGGACTATGAGAAATAGAATTATCGGTAAGTAAATTCTTATTTTCTCTGACGTCCTAAGTGGATGCTGGGGACTCCGTAAGGACCATGGGGATTATACCAAAGCTCCCAAACGGGCGGGAGAGTGCGGATGACTCTGCAGCACCGAATGAGAGAACTCCAGGTCCTCCTCAGCCAGGGTATCAAATTTGTAGAATTTTGCAAACGTGTTTGACCCTGACCAAGTAGCAGCTCGGCAAAGTTGTAAAGCCGAGACCCCTCGGGCAGCCGCCCAAGATGAGCCCACCTTCCTTGTGGAATGGGCATTTACATATTTTGGCTGTGGCAGGCCTGCCACAGAATGTGCAAGCTGAATTGTACTACACATCCAACTAGCAATCGTCTGCTTAGAAGCAAGAGCACCCAGTTTGTTGGGTGCATACAGGATAACAGCAAGTCAGTTTTCCTGACTCCAGCCGTCCTGGAAACCTATATTTTCAGGGCCCTGACAACACCTAGCAACTTGGAGTCCTCCAAGTCCCTAGTAGCCGCAGGTACCACAATAAGCTGGTTCAGGTGAAACGCTGACACCACCTTAGGGAGAAACTGGGGACGAGTCCGCAGCTCTGCCCTGTCCGAATGGACAATCAGATATGGGCTTTTGTGAGACAAAGCCGCCAATTCTGACACTCGCCTGGCCGAGGCCAGGGCCAACAGCATGGTCACTTTCCATGTGAGATATTTCAAATCCACAGATTTGAGTGGTTTAAACCAATGTGATTTGAGGAATCCCAGAACTACGTTGAGATCCCACGGTGCCACTGGAGGCACAACCGGGGGCTGTATATGTAGTACTCCTTTGACAAAAGTTTGGACTTCAGGAACTGAAGCCAATTCTTTCTGGAAGAAAATCGACAGGGCCGAAATTTGAACCTTAATGGACCCCAATTTGAGGCCCATAGACACTCCTGTTTGTAGGAAATGCAGGAATCGACCGAGTTGAAATTCCTCCGTGGGGGCCTTCCTGGCCTCACACCATGAAACATATTTTCGCCAAATGCGATGATAATGTTGTGCGGTCACCTCCTTCCTGGCTCTGACCAGGGTAGGGATGACCTCTTCCGGAATGCCTTTTTCCCTTAGGATCCGGCGTTCAACCGCCATGCCGTCAAACGCAGCTGCGGTAAGTCTTGGAACAGACATGATCCTTGCTGAAGCAAGTCCCTTCTTAGTATCTCTTGAAGTTCCGGGTACCAAGTACTTCTTGGCCAATCCGGAGCCACGAGTATAGTTCTTACTCCTCTCCGTCTTATAATTCTCAGTACCTTGGGTATGAGAGGCAGAGGAGGGAACACATACACCGACTGGTACACCCACGGTGTTACCAGAGCGTCCCAGCTATTGCCTGAGGGTCTCTTGACCTGGCGCAATATCTGTCCAGTTTTTTGTTCAGACGGGACGCCATCATGTCCACCTTTGGTCTTTCCCAACGGTTCACAATCATGTGGAAGACTTCCAGATGAAGTCCCCACTCTCCCGGGTGGAGGTCGTGCCTGCTGAGGAAGTCTGCTTCCCAGTTGTCCACTCCCGGAATGAACACCGCTGACAGTGTTATCACATGATTTTTCGCCCAGCGAAGAATCCTTGCTGCCATTGCCCTCCTGCTTCTTGTGCCGCCCTGTCTGTTTACGTGGGCGACTGCCGTGATGTTGTCCGACTGGATCAGCACCGGTTGACTTTGAAGCAGAGGTCTTCCTAGGCTCAGAGCATTGTAAATTGCCCTTAGCTCCAGTATATTTATGTGGAGAGAAGTCTCCAGACTTGACCACACTCCTTGGAAATTTCTTCCCTGTGTGACTGCTCCCCAGCCTCTCAGGCTGGCATCCGTGGTCACCAGGACCCAGTCCTGAATGCCGAATCTGCTGCCCTCTAGTAGATGAGCACTCTGCAGCCACCACAGAAGAGACACCCTTGTCCTTGGAGACAGGATTATCCGCTGATGCATCTGAAGATGCGATCCGGACCATTCGTCCAGCAGATCCCACTGAAAAATTCTTGCGTGAAATCTGCCGAATGGAATCGCTTCGTAAGAAGCCACCATTTTTCCCAGGACTCTTGTGCATTGATGCACTGACACTTGGCCTGGTTTTAGGAGGTTTCTGACTAGCTCGGATAACTCCCTGGCTTTCTCCTCCGGGAGAAACACCTTTTTCTGGACTGTGTCCAGAATCATCCCTAGGAACAGCAGACGTGTCGTCGGAATCAGCTGCGATTTTGGAATATTTAGAATCCACCCGTTCTGTCGTAGAACTACTTGAGATAGTGCTACTCCGACCTCCAACTGTTCTCTGGACCTTGCCCTTATCAGGAGATCGTCCAAGTAAGGGATAATTAAGACGCCTTTTCTTTGAAGAAGAATCATCATTTCGGCCATTACCTTGGTAAAGACCCGGGGTGCCGTGGACAATCCAAACGGCAGCGTCTGAAACTGATAGTGACAGTTCTGTACCACGAACCTGAGGTACCCTTGGTGAGAAGGGCAAATTGGGACATGGAGGTAAGCATCCTTGATGTCCAGGGACACCATATAGTCCCCTTCTTCCTGGTTCGCTATCACTGCTCTGAGTGACTCCATCTTGATTTGAACCTTTGTATGTAAGTGTTCAAAGATTTCAGATTTAGAATAGGTCTCACCGAGCCGTCTGGCTTCAGTACCACAAATAGTGTGGAATAATACCCCTTTCCTTGTTGTAGGAGGGGTACTTTGATTATCACCTGCTGGGAATACAGCTTGTGAATTGTTTCCAATACTGCCTCCCTGTCGGAGGGAGACGTTGGTAAAGCAGACTTCAGGAACCTGCGAGGGGGAGACGTCTCGAATTTCCAATCTGTACCCCTGGTATACTACTTGTAGGATCCAGGGGTCCACTTGCGAGTGAGACCACTGCGCGCTGAAACTCTTGAGACGACCCCCCACCGCACCTGAGTCCGCTTGTACGGCCCCAGCGTCATGCTGAGGACTTGGCAGAAGCGGTGGAGGGCTTCTGTTCCTGGGAAGGGGCTGCCTGCTGCAGTCTTCTTCCCTTTCCTCTACCCCTGGGCAGATATGACTGGCCTTTTGCCCGCTTGCCCTTATGGGGACGAAAGGACTGAGGCTGAAAAGACGGTGTCTTTTTCTGCTGAGATGTGACTTGGGGTAAAAAAGGTGGATTTTCCAGCTGTTGCCGTGGCCACCAGGTCCGATGGACCGACCCCAAATAACTCCTCCCCCTTATACGGCAATACTTCCATGTGCCGTTTGGAATCTGCATCACCTGACCACTGTCGTGTCCATAAACATCTTCTGGCAGACATGGACATCGCACTTACTCTTGATGCCCGAGTGCAAATATCCCTCTGTGCATCTCGCATATATAGAAATGCATCTCTATAGTCAATAAAATACTGTCCCTGTCAAGGGTATCAATATTTTCAGTCAGGGAATCCGACCAAGCCACCCCAGCGCTGCACATCCAGGCTGAGGCGATCGCTGGTCGCAGTATAACACCAGTATGTGTGTATATACTTTTTAGGATATTTTCCAGCCTCCTATCAGCTGGCTCCTTGAGGGCGGCCGTATCTGGAGACGGTAACGCCACTTGTTTTGATAAGCGTGTGAGCGCCTTATCCACCCTAGGGGGTGTTTCCCAACGCGCCCTAACTTCTGGCGGGAAAGGGTATAACGCCAATAATTTTCTATCGGGGGAAACCCACGCATCATCACACACTTCATTTAATTTATCTGATTCAGGAAAAACTACAGGTAGTTTTTTCACACCCCACATAATACCCTTTTTTGTGGTACTTGTAGTATCAGAAATATGTAACACCTCCTTCATTGCCCTTAACATGTAACGTGTGGCCCTAATGGAAAATACGTTTGTTTCTTCACCGTCGACACTGGAGTCAGTGTCCGTGTCTGTGTCGACCGACTGAGGTAATGGGCGTTTTAAAGCCCCTGACGGTGTTTGAGACGCCTGGACAGGTACTAATTGGTTTGCCGGCCGTCTCATGTCGTCAACCGACCTTGCAGCGTGTTGACATTATCACGTAATTCCCTAAATAAGCCATCCATTCCGGTGTCGACTCCCTAGAGAGTGACATCACCATTACAGGCAATTGCTCCGCCTCCTCACCAACATCGTCCTCATACATGTCGACACACACGTACCGACACACAGCACACACACAGGGAATGCTCTGATAGAGGACAGGACCCCACTAGCCCTTTGGGGAGACAGAGGGAGAGTTTGCCAGCGCACACCAAAATGCTATAATTATACAGGGACAACCTTATATAAGTGTTTTCCCTTATAGCATCTTAATATATTATAATATCGCCACATAAAATGCCACCCCTCTCTGTTTTAACCCTGTTTCTGTAGTGCAGTGCAGGGGAGAGCCTTCCTAGCAGCGGAGCTGTGTAGGAAAATGGCGCTGTGTGCTGAGGAGAATAGGCCCCGCCCCCTTTTCGGCGGGCTTCTTCTCCCGTTTTTCTGACAACCTGGCAGGGGTTAAATACATCCATATAGCCCCAGAGGCTATATGTGATGTATTTTTAGCCAGCATAGGTACTTTCATTGCTGTCCAGGGCGCCCCCCCCAGCGCCCTGCACCCTCAGTGACCGCAGTGTGAAGTGTGCTGAGAGCAATGGCGCACAGCTGCAGTGCTGTGCGCTACCTTAAGAAGACTGAAAAGTCTTCAGCCGCCGATTTCTGGACCTCTTCTCTCTTCAGCATCTGCAAGGGGTCGGCGGCGCGGCTCCGGTGACCATCCAGGCTGTACCTGTGATCGTCCCTCTGGAGCTAGTGTCCAGTAGCCTAAGAAGCCAATCCATCCTGCACGCAGGTGAGTTCACTTCTTCTCCCCTAAGTCCCTCGTTGCAGTGAGCCTGTTGCCAGCAGGACTCACTGAAAATAAAAAACCTAACAAAACTTTTACTCTAAGCAGCTCTTTAGGAGAGCCACCTAGATTGCACCCTTCTCGGCCGGGCACAAAAACCTAACTGAGGCTTGGAGGAGGGTCATAGGGGGAGGAGCCAGTGCACACCACCTGATCCTAAAGCTTTTACTTTTGTGCCCTGTCTCCTGCGGAGCCGCTATTCCCCATGGTCCTTACGGAGTCCCCAGCATCCACTTAGGACGTCATAGAAAATAACATTCAAAACTCATGTCGACCTTTTGATCTGCAGACCTAGAACATGTCGACCTAAAGACCCTGTCGACCTAGACACCCTGTCGACCTAGTTACTGTCGACCAATAGTGGTCGACCTAGACACCGTCGACTTTCAATACCACACCCTAAACAAATAGCATCTGCATTGCCTAGCCAAAGTCTATGTGTGTTTGTGAGTGACATGTGTGGTCATGCTGCTCACCTTTCTGTGATACAATCACTGTCCTATTAGTCCAGATGTCCAAACACTTGCTGCTACTTCTGGTAATACTGGCTTCTGTGCATACTGCTGTGCTAAACCTTCTGCTGGGTGTTGTGTAGGTGCAGCTGCAGCAGCACTGTTGTTATTCAGCTCTCACTCAGCAATACTCATGAGTCAGTACATCTCTGCTGCCACAGGGGGCACTGCTGTGCTCAGACATGGAGTGGACTCACTCTGTGGAGCTGATACTGAGCTGCATTGTCCTGACGACTCATCAGTCACTCTCCTTGTAAGTACAAAGGATAATAATTAATTATCAGAGAGCGCATATAGCTTTATAGCTCAAATTTATTGCATATGTATTAAAAATAAATAATATTAAATAAAGTAAACACATGTACAAAATAATAACAATCAATAAAAAATCAATAAAAAATTCCCCCTGCTGCAGCGGATACCTGGACACTAGTTCTATGTCCAGATTAATAGCACTTGGTATAACCTTATTAGCAATTAAAAAGTCCAGAACGGTATACCGTCCAATTTAAGAACAATTTTTGATGCTTGCTGTTTGAATTCAGCTGTAGGTATTTTCCACTTGTTAATAGAGATCTCCTTGTATATCTGATAACAGCAGGCTTTCCACTCCGTTAATTACTGCCGCTGAACGGCCAAGACCTTTAAATGCTTATGCTCCGGTATCTGTGTCAAAATTACCTTTTCCATCCACTCTCACTGTGCTAATAGGCCATACTTGCAAAAATGTCCACTTTATACTCACAGCCAGGAGTATATCCTTTAATTATCCGTGGACGGCCCCCGTTGTAGGTCTCAGTCACAGTTGCGAGGAGAGCACCTTTAGCGAGGTGCACCGGAGAGTCTCTGAAGCCGATCAGCATGCAAACGGATACAGCATCGAAAAGTATTACTTGACCATAAGCCGCTAGTAGCAGGAAGGACACCAATGTGAAACCGCACATTCACATTGGCGGAGAAACGCGTAAGGACCGGGGCTTACTTCACATCCCAATCAGCTAAAGACACAGCGCTGAGTCCCTGTAGGGTCAGATGACTCCACACAAGACACAGGGGGATATGTACTATGCCCCTTCAAGTAACATAAAGTGGAGCAGTTGCCCCTAGCAACCAATCAGCTTCTGTCACTTTATATACTGTTGAAGATAAATGACAGAAGCTGATTGGTTACTTTAAAACATCTCCACTTTCTCTCTCTCTAAGGTCTGTTACATTGCGGCAAAGAGACTTTTTTTCTTTTAATTATTGTATTTCAAAAGCGGAAAAAGTGACTTATGAGGTTACTCTGAATTTGGGTCACTTGCATATTATGAAGTAAATAGGAGTACCACCAATGGGAGTAATATGGCAGAGATACGTGTGTCACTATAAGGTTGCTATATAACTTATTGCTTTTCTTACATATAAAACAATCTGACATATTACACACATCTGATCATTTACTCCTACAATGAGCTAGTATTAGAAATCCCTCCTCTATGTGTAATAGTCTAGACTAGTTCTACATCCAATCATTCCTCTCAGTCTCAGAGTCAGTGAGTGACAGGATGAACTACATGAACTAAACTTCTGATAGAACTAGATTTCCCATCACTACCCTCACCCTCCCATACGCCGCAGCCCCGCCCCCTCTTCCTCCCATACGCCACAGCCCCGCCTCCTCTTCCTCCCATATGTCACAGCCCCACCCCCTTTTCCTCCCATACGCCACAGCCCCGCCCCCTCTTCCTCCCATACGCCACAGCCCAACCCCCTCTTCCTCCCATACGCCACAGCCCCGCCCCCTCTTCCTCCCATACGCCACAGCCCCGCCTCCTCTTCCTCCCATATGTCACAGCCTCACCCCCTCTTCCTCCCATACGCCGCAGCACAACCCCGCCCCCTATCCCTCCTATTGGCAGCAGCCCAGTCCCCGCCCACAGCTGCCTCCTGCACAGCGCATGGGATCAGCCACCAGCCCGGCCCACTCTCTCATAGGCTGCAGCATCCCGTCACTCAGCCAGCACCGCCCCTGTCTCTAGCTATTGGTCGCAGGGTCCAGTAACTCAGTCACCTTTCTCCCGCTCATTGCTCGCAGTCCAGCCCCCTCTACCTCCCAACACGTCATGATGAGTGACGGGACGCTCAAATCAATGGCGGGTAGAATGGGAGGGGCTGGATGATGAGTATCTGCGGCCTGTGTCGGGAGACTGGGCGGGGCTGCTCCTGGTTGCTTAGTGACTGCGGCTGTCCCTACCCATAATCCCATGCACTATGCACACATAGGGGGAGGTATACACACATAGGGGGCGGTATATACACATAGGGGGAGGTATACACACATAGGGGGCGGTATACACACATAGTGGGACGGTATACACATAGGAGGTGCGGTATACACACATAGGAGGGCGGTATACACACATAGGGGGGCGGTATACACACATAGGGGGCGGTATACACACATAGGGGGCGGTATACACACATAGGGGGCGGTATACACACATAGGGGGCGGTATACACACATAGGGGGAGGTATACACACATAGGGGGCGGTATATACACATAGGGGGAGGTATACACACATAGGGGGCGGTATACACACATAGTGGGACGGTATACACATAGAGGTATACACACATAGGGGGGCGGTATACACACATAGGGGGGCGATGTATCTGTGGGGGTTGGTGCCGACTTCCCGCTTATTTAGTGTGCTATAATGTGAATTTCACCTTGTACTGTGTGCTATAATGTGAAAGAGGCACCAGTACTAGATAGTATAAGGGGTTCTACTACACTAAACATGCCCCCTTTTAAGTGACCACGCCCCCTTTTCTGGAGCGCACGCGCATGATTGAGTCCTTGACTTTTGCATACCCCCACTTCAAAATTTCCACTTTGACCACTGATGCTACCCCTGTATATTATGACAACACAGGCCGCTCCCCCTGTATACTATGACAGCACAGGATGCTACCCCCTGTATACTATAACAGCACAGGCTGCTCCCCTGTATACTATGACAGTATAATCTGCTACCCCTGTATATTATGACAACACAGGCTGCTCCCCCTGTATACTATGACAGCACAGGATGCTACCCCCTGTATACTATAACAGCACAGGCTGCTCCCCTGTATACTATGACAGCACAGGATGCTACCCCCTGTATATTATGACAACACTGGCCGCTCCTCCTGTATACAATGACAGCACAGGATGCTACCCCTCTATATTATGACAACACAGGCTGCTCCCCCTGTATACTATGACAGCACAGGATGCTACCCCCTGTATACTATAACAGCACAGGCTGCTCCCCTGTATACTATGACAGTATAATCTGCTACCTCTGTATATTATGACAACACAGGCCACTCTCCCTCAATACGATGACAACACAGGCCGCTACCACTGTATATAACAACACAGGCCGCTACCCCTGTATACTATGACAGCACAGGATGCGACCCCTGTATATTATGACAACACAGGCCACTCTCCCTCTATACCAGGCCTGGCCAACCTGTGGCTCTACAGATGTTGTGAAACTACACATCCCAGCATGCCCTGCCACACTTTTAGCATTCCCTAA
This sequence comes from Pseudophryne corroboree, assembly GCF_028390025.1. Lineage (NCBI taxonomy): Eukaryota > Metazoa > Chordata > Amphibia > Anura > Myobatrachidae > Pseudophryne > Pseudophryne corroboree. The sequence goes on along the minus strand of NW_026967510.1, from coordinate 80,306 downwards.
TATTAAAACTGTGGCAAAGCATGATGGGACTTGTAGTTTTACAACAGCTGGAGAGCCACAGGTTGGCCAGGCCTGCTCTATACAATGACAACACAGGATGCTAACCCTGTATATAACAACACAGGCCGCTACCCCTGTATACTATGACAGCACAGGATGCTCCCCCTGTATATTATGATAACACAGGACACTCCCCCTGTATATTATGACAACACAGGATGCTACCCCTGTATATTATGACAGCACAGGATGCTACCATTGTATACTATAACAGCACAGGATGCTCCCCCTGTATTTTATGACAACACAGGCTGCTCCTCCTGTATACTATGACAGCACAGGATGCTACCCCTGTATATTATGACAACACGGGCCGCTCCTCCTGTATACTATGACAGCACAGGATGCTACCCCTGTATATTATGACAACATAGGCTGCTCCTCCTGTATACTATGACATCACAGGATGCTAACCCTGTATATTATGGCAACACAGGATGCTACCCCTGTATATTATGACAACACAGGCCACTCCCCCTGTATATTATGACAACACAGGCCACTCCCCCTGTATATTATGACAACACAGGCCACTCCCCCTGTATATTATGACAACACAGGCCGCTCCCCCTGTATATTATGACAGCACAGGATCCTACCCCTGTATATTATGACAACACAGGCTGCTCCTCCTGTATACTATGACATCACAGGATGCTAACCCTGTATATTATGGCAACACAGGATGCTACCCCTGTATATTATGACAACACAGGCCACTCCCCCTGTATATTATGACAACACAGGCCACTCCCCCTGTATATTATGACAACACAGGCCACTCCCCCTGTATATTATGACAACACAGGCCGCTCCCCCTGTATATTATGACAGCACAGGATCCTACCCTTGTATATTATGACAACACAGGCCGCTCCTCCTGTATACTATGACAGCACAGGATGCTACCCCTGTATATTATGCCAACACAGGCCGCTCCTCCTGTATACTATAACAGCACAGGATGCTACCCCTGTATACTATGACAATACAGGCCACTCCCCCTGTATATTATGACAATACAGGCCAATCCCCCTGTCTATTATGACACTACAGGTCGCTCCCCCTGTATACTATGACAGCACAGGATGTTACCCCTGTATATTATGACAACACAGGTCGCTCCCCCTGTATACTATGACAGCACAGGATGTTACCCCTGTATATTATGACAACACAGGCCGCTCCTCCTGTATACTATAACAGCACATTATGCTACCCCCTGTATTTTATGACAACACAGGCCGCTTCTCCTGTATATTATGACAACACAGGCTGCTCCCCTGTATACTAAGACAACACAGGCCACTCTCCCTGTATATTATGACAACACAGGCAGCTCCCCCTGTATACTATGACAACATAGGATGCTACCCCTGTATATTATGACAACACAGGCCGCTCCTCCTGTATACTATGACAGCACAGGATGCTACCCCTGTATATTATGACAACACAGGCCGCTCCCCCTGTATACTATGACAGCACAGGATGCTACCCCCTGTATACTATAACAGCACAGGCTGCTCCCCTGTATACTATGACAGTATAATCTGCTACCCCTGTATATTATGACAACACAGGCCACTCTCCCTCAATACGATGACAACACAGGCCGCTACCACTGTATATAACAACACAGGCCGCTACCCCTGTATACTATGACAGCACAGGATGCTACCCCTGTATATTATGACAGCACAGGACACTCTCCCTCTATACAATGACAACACAGGATGCTAACCCTGTATATAACAACACAGGCCGCTACCCCTGTATACTATGACAGCACAGGATGCTACCCCTGTATATTATGACAACACAGGCCACTCTCCCTCAATACAATGACAACACAGGATGCTAACCCTGTATATAACAACACAGGCCGCTACCCCTGTATACTATGACAGCACAGGATGCTCCCCCTGTATATTATGACAACACAGGACACTCCCTCTGTATATTATGACAACACAGGATGCTACCCCTGTATATTATGACAGCACAGGATGCTACCATTGTATACTATAACAGCACAGGATGCTACCCCCTGTATTTTATGACAACACAGGCCGCTCCTCCTGTATACTATGACAGCACAGGACACTCCCCCTGTATATTATGACAGCACAGGATGCTACCATTGTATACTATAACAGCACAGGCTGCTCCCCTGTATACTATGACAGTATAAGCTGCTACCCCTGTATATTATGACAACACAGGCCGCTCCTCCTGTATAGTATGACAGCACAGGATGCTACCCCTGTATATTATGACAACACGGGCCGCTCCTCCTGTATACTATGACAGCACAGGATGCTACCCCTGTATATTATGACAACATAGGCTGCTCCTCCTGTATACTATGACATCACAGGATGCTAACCCTGTATATTATGGCAACACAGGATGCTACCCCTGTATATTATGACAACACAGGCCACTCCCGCTGTATATTATGACAACACAGGCCACTCCCCCTGTATATTATGACAACACAGGCCACTCTCCCTCTATACAATGACAACACAGGATGCTAACCCTGTATATAACAACACAGGCCGCTACCCCTGTATACTATGACAGCACAGGATGCTCCCCCTGTATATTATGACAACACAGGACACTCCCCCTGTATATTATGACAACACAGGATGCTACCCCTGTATATTATGACAGCACAGGATGCTACCATTGTATACTATAACAGCACAGGATGCTACCCCCTGTATTTTATGACAACACAGGCCGCTCCTCCTGTATAGTATGACAGCACAGGATGCTACCCCTGTATATTATGACAACACGGGCCGCTCCTCCTGTATACTATGACAGCACAGGATGCTACCCCTGTATATTATGACAACATAGGCTGCTCCTCCTGTATTCTATGACATCACAGGATGCTAACCCTGTATATTATGGCAACACAGGATGCTACCCCCTGTATATTATGACAACACAGGCCACTCCCCCTGTATATTATGACAACACAGGCCGCTCCCCCTGTATATTATGACAACACAGGCCGCTCCCCCTGTATATTATGACAGCACAGGATCCTACCCTTGTATATTATGACAACACAGGCCGCTCTACCTGTATACTAAGACAACACAGGCTGCTCCCCCTGTATACTATGGCAACACAGGATGCTACCCCTGTATATTATGACAACACAGGCCACTCCCCCTGTATATTATGACAACACAGGCCACTCCCCCTGTATATTATGACAACACAGGCCGCTCCCCCTGTATATTATGACAGCACAGGATCCTACCCTTGTATATTATGACAACACAGGCCGCTCTACCTGTATACTAAGACAACACAGGCTGCTCCCCCTGTATACTATGGCAACACAGGATGCTACCCCTGTATATTATGACAACACAGGTCACTCCCCCTGTATGTTATGACAGCACAGGATCCTACCCTTGTATATTATGACAACACAGGCCGCTATACCTGTATACTAAGACAACACAGGCTGCTTCCCCTGTATACTATGACAACATAGGCTGCTCCCGCTGTATACTATGACAGCTCACGATGCTACCCCTGTATATTATGACAACACATGCCACTCCTTCTGTATAGAAAGACATTACATGCCGCTCACCCTATATAATAATAGTAACAAGACACCACAGGCACTTACCCCTGTATAAAAGGGCAACACAGGCTGCTCCCCCTGTGTAGTAGGATGTCATAATCCACTACCCCTGTATCGGAGGATGCCCCAGGTCGCTTCCCCTGTAGTGTAGTACAACACATAGCGCTCCACTGTATAGTACAATGCCATTATATGTATAGAATAACGGTAGCGGCGGGGTCTGCTCCACCTGTATTACGGTAACGGCGGGGTCTGCGCCACCTGTATTACGGTAACGGCGGAATCTGCGCCACCTGTATTACGGTAACGGCGGGGTGTGCGCCACCTGTATTACGGTAATAGGACACTAGAGTGTCAGCCACCTGTACAGGGATAATGCAGCACCAGAGGCTGCTCCAGCTGCACTATAACAAGGCACCAGAGGCTGCTCCCCCTGTAGTACAGAACCTGACACCAGAGCTGCTCAGCCTATAGAATAATAATAATAATATCATTACCTGCTGCCAGACACAGCAATGGCTGCTCTCTGCTCCTGCTGCCTTGTGGGAATGATAGCAGGAGCTGAGACCAGGAGAAAATGGCCGCCGCTCCTGACGTCACTACACGGCCAGGGAACCTCTTGATGCTGCAGCTGATGCCGGACTGGTCTACCAGATAATGGCCGCCGGCCTCCTGCACTGAGGACATGTATTGTAATAGTCATTACAGAGGGCGGGGCTGTGGGAGGGGTGTACGAGGGGAGGGGCCAGTAACCTGTAAGCAGCTTTTGCCAATCATGCCCTGCTTCCTGCCTGTGCGTTCCACCTGACTTCCGGACTGTGCGTTCCACATGCAGGAAGTGAGTTTTCATCGACTGCTGCTGCCTCCCAGTGTCCGTGGAGATCAGGTAATGGCGTCTTACTATACAGGGGGAGCAGCCTGTGGTGTCCTGATATTATTATTATACAGGGGGAGCAGCCTGTGGTGTCCTGTTATTATTATACAGGGGGAGCAGCCTGTGGTGTTCTGTTATTAATACTATACAGGGGGAGCAGCCTGTGTTGTCCTGTTGTTGTTATTATTATACAGTGGGAGCAGCCTATGGTGTCCTGTTATTATTATACAGAGGGAGCGGCCTGTGGTGTCCTGTTGTTGTTGTTATTATTATTATTATTATACAGGGGGAGCAGCCTGTGGTGTCCTATTATTATTATACAGGGGGAGCAGCATGTGGTGTCCTGTTTTTATTATTTTACAGGAGGAGCAGCCTGTGGTGTCCTGTTATTATTATTATTGTTATACAGGAGGAGCAGCCTGTGGTGTCCTGTTATTATTAGTGTTATACAGGTGGAGCAGGTTTTTGTGTACAGTTATTATTATACAGGGACACCAGCTTGTGGTGTCCTGGTATTATTATTATTATGTGTTGGGAGTGGTGGTGATGTCCTACAATACAGGAGGAATGGTCTGATGTGTCCTGCTTTTAAAGACATCTATTATTATTTTTATACTGGGGTGCAGCCTTTAGTGTCATTATTATTATTATTAATTTTATTATATGTAATTGTGAGGATTGAAAATATTGCTCAGTATGAAGCAAATGTATATCAGACTCCTGGGAGTGTCACTGTGACATCACTTATATCTATAGTAATAATACAGGGACATGACTGGGGAGGTGAGGGGAACTGGGAGTGTCACAGTGACATCACTTATATCTATAGTAATAATACAGGGACATGACTGGGGAGGTGAGGGGATCTGGGAGTGTCACTGTGACATCACTTATATCTATAGTAATAATACAGGGACATGACTGGGGAGGTGAGGGGAACTGGGAGCGTCACAGTGACATCACTTATATCTATAGTAATAATACAGGGGCATGACTGGGGAGGTGAGGGGAACTGGGAGTGTCACATTGACATCACTTATATCTATAGTAATAATACAGGGACATGACTGGTGAGGTGAGGGGAACTGGGAGCGTCACAGTGACATCACTTATATCTATAGTAATAATACAGGGGCATGACTGGGGAGGTGAGGGGAACTGGGAGTGTCACAGTGACATCACATATCTATTGTAATAATATAGAGACATGACTGGTGAGGTGAGGGGATCTGGGAGCGTCACAGTGACGTCACTTATATCTATAGTAATAATACAGGGACATGACTGGTGAGGTGAGGGGAACTGGGAGCGTCACAGTGACATCACATATCTATAGTAATAATACAGGGACATGACTGGTGAGGTGAGGGGAACTGGGAGCGTCACAGTGACATCACTTATGTCTATAGTAATAATACAGGGACATGACTGGTGAGGTGAGGGGAACTGGCAGTGTCACAGTGACATGACATATCTATAGTAATAATACAGGAACATGACGGGAGGTGAGGGGAACTGGGAGTGTCACAGTGACATCACATATCTATAGTAATGTAACCCCTCTTTTACCTAGGGGTACAGTGTATATGTGCAACGTGCCTCCACCAAAGCTATTTAGAGCCCAATACTCTAATTGCTTAAGAAATACCCTACCCCTGTAGTGGTCGCCTATAACATTAGTATGTGATGTAACCAGATAGGACTATGCACATTTACCTATCGTACCTTTCCTTTGTGATTTCAGGCTCTTCCACAGATACTGAGACAGTTCCACCGGTAAGTATACTGGTTTTATATGTAAGAAGTTTAGTGTTCACTCTAGGAGTGAACTGGGGCAGGGCGCCGGACTCAGCGGGGGCACACGTGTGCGCGCGGCGTAGCCGCGCGCGCGCCCGAAATGGGGGTGTGGCCACGCAAATTAGGGGGCGTGGTCACGCCTCCGTCATTTTAGGGGGCGGTGCGGCTCACAGACGCTACTATAGAGAGCGTCTGTGGCCGGCGACGTCACTGTTGGGGGCGTGCCCAGCACCTCCGTCGGTGCTGGGCTTCCCCCAGCCCTCTCCCAATGCGTAAATGGATGCCGCGCGCATGCGCACGGCATCTATACACGCCGGGAGGGCAGGGAGCGGGCGGCTGTTATAGCAGGGCGCCGCAAAAGGGCAGGGCGGGTTTTGCCTGTTAAAAAACGGGCAGGGCGCGGCGCCCTGCTAAAACAGCCTAGAGGGAACACTAAAGTTATAGGCCACCTTATACAGTTATATCATATAATACTCAAACCATGAACCATTCTAATAATATACCTCACCTATACATAATAATATACCCCACCTATACATAATAATATACCCCACCTATACATAATAATATATCCCACCTATACATAATAATATACCCCACCTATACATAATATACCCCACCTATACATAATAATATACCCCACCTATACATAATAATATACCTCACCTATACATAATAATATACTCCACCTATACATAATAATATACCCCTCCTATACATAATAATATACCCCACCTATACATTATAATATACCCCACCTATACATAATAATATACCTCACCTATACATAATAATATACCCCACCTATACATAATAGTATACCCCACCTATACATAATAATATACCCCACCTATACATAATAATATACCCCTCCTATACATAATAATATACCCCACCTATACATAATATACCCCACCTATACATAATAATATACCCCACCTATACATAATAATATACCCCACCTATACATAAGGTAATGCATGCAATACAAAGAATACGATTCCACAAGAAAGTTGTGAGGCTGTGTTTGAAAAACCACCCGGGTTCTCTTACTATAATCGTGCACTGTTGGGGCCCTTTCATGTCTGTGTATAAGAAGTACTCTTGGTTATATGGGTATCTACTTGGAGTAATTGTCCTCACGATTGTTGAGCAATCCCTACTTCACGGCAATGAATAGCATGGTTTCCATGGAAGATCTAATTGTAGCGCTCCTAGACAACCTGAAACAGGAAGGTAGTACGTGGAGCTGTCCACCCTGGAATCCCTGACACCCGTGGTCTACTCGTTACATATAGTGGGGTGATGATCTGTGTTTCCTGTCCCAGTATAAGCATAGCCCCACTGTAGATCCGTGGGGGTGGCTCCAGAACATACAGAAGTCCCGGTTATTGGCACCTGTCTCTGATAGGTGAGGGGTGCTTAGTCTCCCCAGTGTACCATTTCCAAGTTTAGGTGACCCTGCGCCCTCTCTGAGCTGCTTTCATCATTATACACCACCGCACTCTGACTGCTACCCGGCTGGTCATTATCTAATGGATATGGAGTCTCTAGAGGTGATATTTATACTCCTCAGATCCACCGATGCTGCTGGTGCCTGTGCTACTGTGCTGGCGGCTGGTACTTTAATAGTTAAAGGATGATAGGGGAGTATGCAGATTAGCAGTATTTATATGGGGGCATCCTGCACTTACAATGATAGTGTGCACGGTCTGGACCTCCCCCCGACTCCGCCTCCACCAACAACCGGGCTCTTCCCGCGGGTTGGATGGGATGAGGGACTCTTGGGGGGGGAAGCTGTCTGCTACTGCTGGACTCCTGGTAGCTGTTGCCCGCACTGCTGTCTCCTCCCATGTACTAGCCTGCCCCGCCAGCGCTCCACCTCCCAGCACTCTCCATGACAACCAGGTACCGGGACTTCCCTGCTCGGCGTCCACCAGCGGAAATTAACACAGCGCTTCTCACCCGCAGCGGGAGACATCCAATTCCTTTCCCCCACAGGGGCTCTCTCACTCGCAGGGAACCGCCTTCCTGTAAGCTCCCTCGTCTCAGCCGCCAGCCTTTTTCTCTCCCCTTAGTCACCCCACCAACAAAACCGCCACTACACGCGCCCAGCCACCTCTCTCAGCACACGTTACCTCTGGAAGCTTCTCCATGATCTCCCCCATGCACTGCGCGCTAACCAGAGTCCCCTCACCTTCAGCAGGCACAGAATAATAACATGCATAAACACTATACATTATTGGATCACTAGAAAGAGCCAAGTTATTATCACATATATGGTATACATCAGTTGGCAGCATCTCTATTACCTTATAGATCTACACATTCATTCATTGATTTGCCCCCTCATAGTGTCCCAAGGCCTTCAGATCACTAGAGTACTACAGTAATAGTACAGGGACATGACTGGGGTGGTGAGGGGATCTGGGAGCGTCACAATAACGTCACTTCTATCTATAGTAATAATGCAGGGACATAACTGGGTAGGTGAGGAGATCTGGGAGTGTCACAATAACGTCACATATCTATAGTAATAATACAGGGACATGACTGGGGTGGTGAGGGGATCTGGGAGCATCACAATAACGTCACTTCTATCTATAGTAATAATACAGGGACATGACTGGGGTCTGAGGAGACTTGGGAGTACAGTAACACCAGGATATGTGTCTGGGTGATGACTGGAGAGGTGACTGCTGGGAATGGGACATAATACAGTAACACCAGGGGATGTGTCTGGGTGATGACTGTATCACTGTGTGTGTCAGGTTCCTATAAGACAGAGCTGGCCAAACTAGTCCTCGAGATCTACCAACAGTTCACATTTTCCAGACCACCTAGCTGGTGCACAGGTGTAGTCATTACTAATTAAGATGTGCTGAATTCATTCCTAAATGACAATTCTACAGATCTCCAGGAGGCCTGGAAAACATGAACTGTTGGTAGATCTCGAGGACCGGTTTGGCCAGCCCTGCTATAAGGTGTCAGGATGTCACTGTCTATGTCTCCATACAGGAGGAGGAGTATATAGAGGAACACAGGGGTCTGTATGAGGACGTGATGATGGAGAATCACCGGCCCCTCACATCACTGGGTAAGAGGAGACTGTCCTGTATTGTACAGGGAAGAGCAGGTATGGGGGCCCCTATATACACACATCATCTGATAATCCCATATATACATTGTACTCAGTCACTGTGTGTCTCCTACAGATGGGCCCAGTAACAGAGATACCCCAGAGAGATGTCCCCGTCCTCTGTATTCCCAGGACTGTACAGAGGAGAATCACAGGATCCCACAGGAGGATCAGGTAGGTGGGCTATGGGTTCTCACCAATAAACCTAAGTGACTGTCACTATATGATCTGTAGAGGAGCTGTGTGTCTTATACACTGATATTATACTGTTTCACCTCAGTTTAATCAAACAGTATGCAAATGTCTTTGTATTTTTTGGGTTATTTAGGTAGAACGTCTTTCTCGTATAAAGGCAGAAGATATAGAGGAAGAAGAAGAAACGTATGTGACTGATATTAAGGTAGAAGATACAGAGGGAGAAGAAGAGACGTATGTGACTTATATGAAGGCAGAAGATACAGAGGGAGAAGAAGAGACATATGTGGCTGATATAAAGGCAGAAGATATAGAGGGAGAAGAAGAGACGTATGTGACTGATATAAAGGCAGAAGATATAGAGGGAGAAGAAGAGACGTATGTGACTGATATAAAGGCAGAAAGTATAGAGGGAGAAGAAGAGACGTATGTGAGGGGTGATCAGCAGTGTAAGGAAGAGGAGATCCCTACAGATATCAGCACAGGTGAGTAATAAACACTTATTACAGAAAAGAGTCACATATTCTCCTTGGTCAGTCACTACAGCAATCTCTTATACTACACCCTCCTCTGTCAGTACAAACTAATGAGGAATATGTATTTTCCCAGTGGGGGAGTCAGGAGCCATCAGCCCCTATTATACTCCTGCTCGCCCCCTCACATCATGTCACTGTGTGTTACCAGCCCAGAGATCTGACCAGTCTCCTCCCCACACTCTCTGGTGGATCTCAGACATCTAGAGCCATCAGCACCTATTATACTTCTGCTCTCCTCCTCACATCATGTCACTGTGTGTTACCAGCCCAGAGATCTGACCAGTCTCCTCCCCACACTCTCTGGTATATCTCATACATCAGGAGCCATCAGCTCCTATTATACTCCTCTCCCCCTCACATCATGTCACTGTGTGTTACCAGCCCAGAGATCTGACCAGTCTCTTCCCCACACTCTCTGGTGTATCTCGTACATCAGGAGCCATCAGCCTCTATTATTCTCCTTCTCTCCCCCTCACATCATGTCACTGTGTGGTACCTATGTTTTCACCTGCAGGGTTCACAGTAGTATCCACAGGATATACATTGGGATATGAGGTATCGTCAGCGGATTGGCAGTAATGATCAAAAGGTTTCGGCCTCCCAGAATGCAACAGGCCAGTCTCCTATATCCCGCCTCCTGGCTCAGGGAATTCAGTTTTTTTGTTGGTGCGGCAGGAGCTGGACCACGATCTTTGGACTGCTGATTTTGGAAGCCCTAAGCTCGTTATTAAATTTATTTTTGTTGTCTTAACTTTTTTGAGCGAGTTTTCTAAAAAGCGTCTTACACGCCACCTTAGAATGAGTCGCTCCAACAACTTCCCGCCCGGCCACGACAACGCTTACGCACGTGTTCAGTGCTGTTTCAGCGGGCACCTGTGTAGGATGTACTAGCAAGTCCAGCTGACGTTACCAGGCTGCGGCCGGAGAATGGGAAGAAGGTCAGGCGTCAGTTCTGCTTAGTGGGGGAGATGCGAGACACAGCCGCACTGTTCTCGGGGTGGGGACTACTGAACAGTCGCTGATGCGGCTGCCACCTCGGGTGCACCAGCAGTAGGCCCTAGGGATCATAGGCTTCAGGGATTAGTGTGAGGCCGTGTTCCCTGGGGTTGATGTCAGCAGTGTGGAGTAAGACGCTCCCCATGTCACCCCTCCCCCCGCTTCATGACCAGTTTCCTCTGAGTTTCCCATCATGAACTGATTTACCGCTTCCGTCTGAGACGCAGTGTATCTAAAAGGACCCGGTCGCAGTATAGGCGGCTGTGTGACTGGTGCATCTGTGTTCACTGTTGCGTTCACTGGGCATTGGTGTACAATATTTGCGTCTGGATCCCCTCAGTGTTCACTAAAGTATTGATCGATCCTGGAAGCAGGGTGAAGTCTCCCTGTATCCCACTCTCCTGAGCCCTGTGATACAGCACTAAGTCTCTACCTACCATTGGGTACAAGGGGTTAGATAAGTGCCTGATGCATATGAGTCTGTAAACTATTACTGCTGTTTCATTCACTGTGAGACTGAATACGTTAAATATCCTATACAAGGTAATGCAGTAATATGTTTCTCCTACATACTTGAAATGTATCTGTAGTTGATTATGTGCTCATATTGCTTATTATACTAATGTATAACCTGTGACTGATTGCTACTGTGATTGCTGACTTTACTATTTCTGTCAGGTTTTTGGGTATATTTCAATCCTCAATGCTGGTGCAAAGCAGGGAAGTATCAGATTGTATGTCACTTTATAGCTTGTTAAAGTGATTTCAGTCACAAATTGTGTAGTTAACACCGTACAGGTGTGTGATTTGTTTACCATTGTGATCGGACGGTTCTTACGAAAGCCCTCACCGCCTTGCGTCCCGGCCCCAGTCACAGAATGGAGTTTAGGTCACACGGGACCTGGCCAAATAGGGGATTCCCGCTTACCGCCAGTAACCGCCTGTTACTGACTCCACCCACTACGCAGTGGGCGGATACTATGCAGCCACCACCAGACTCCTATTTACAGTAGGGTCTGGAACCACTGCTTTGCTCTGTATGCGTCGACACGCTGTCTTACCACCCCTGTGTGGTATTGACGAATCTCCAATAGTTGCTTGCCCAAGCATGGCACGGTAGCAGGAGGAAGGCGGAGCTTGGAGATGCTGGGTGTACCCTGGATAGCCGAAAAAATGAGCTAAGTTTCGCTTAGCCCTGCAAGTCACAAGATGAAACAGTCGTCTTGAGGCAGAAGATGTTTTATTTACCCAGTCTTAAAAGAGACTGTTCCCTATTGCTACCGGCAACTGCAATACAGCAAGTTTACAGCAGAGTGAAAATGGTATAATCCACCTCTGAAGCTCATAGGCCTCATCTTTTTATCTCAAACCAACATACAGTTCATCAGGGGGTAGTCCCACCCTGAGTCTTTTTAACCAATTGTTTTAGCTTTCACCAAAGCCTCCTGAATAATCTAAGGCATGCACAGGTTCAAGTTGAACCCCCATGGGCTTCTTTTGCACAGACATTTTACAATATAGCTGAGTGGATAATGCCAGCTCCTATACTAGGGATATGTTACCCTGTTAACCCTTACAAGAAAAACAGGCTGAAAGGTCTATGGAAAATAAATCACACAAACATGAAACAACATACTCACAGTCTACACATGTTTCAGAAGGAGACACTTGGGAGGATGAGGATTCCTCACATTCTGGGTCTGCATACAGAGATGAGGATGAAGGTCCCAGCTCAGTGGATATACCTGAGATAATTATTGCTATGAAAGCCATTCTGTCCTTAGTGGAGGCCGCAGAGCCTTTGTTAAAATCCACGGCTCCTGTGTTTAAATGTCCCAAAACAGTCAGAACTGAATTTCTGGGGTCAGAACATCTGACGGAGATTATGGAAGAGGCTTGGGTCACATCCAGCAAGAAGTTTAGAATTCCAAAGAAATGGAATTCCCTTTATCCTCTTCCAGCTGGGGACTGTTTAAAAAGGGAGGTGGCTCCCAAAATAGATACGCATGTCATTCGATTAGTGTGAAAATCTACATTACTTCTGCCTTCAACATCATTAAATGATGTTACGGATAGAAAAAGAGATGTTTTTAAAAAAAACATTTTCTCCTTGTCTGGGGCAATTGTGAGACCAGCCATGGCTTCAGCCTGGATGGCAAAAGCAATGGCCGCTGGGCTGATGCATTGGAGGATGATCTCTCATTGGCATCTAGAGAGCAAAAATCCCATTTTGCACATATTAAACAGGCGGCTATGTTTATGGAAGAAGCAGCCTTGGACATGGGTACTATTGCCTCTCAAGCATCAGCCTCAGCAGTAGCAGCTCGCAGAGCGGTCTGGCTACGTACATGGGAAGCTGTCTCAGAGTCCAAGGAGGTTCTAGAGTCTTTGCCTTTTACTGGAGATATTCTTTTTGGTAAAGAATGAAACAGTATTTTGGAGTCAGAAGCAGACTCTAAGAAAGCGAGTCTAAACCTAATTTTTCAGCTTTTCGGTTCTTTCGGACCCAAGGAAAAGCGAAAAGGAAAAGTTTTTCGGCAAACAGTCCCAATCAGACAAGTCTGGAAAGACTAAAAAGCACTGGGCTTACCAGAAGGCCTGCTTCCAAACCAGAAGATAAGCCATCAGGCTGATGGTGCGGGCCTCCACCTGGAGGACCCCAGGGTGGGAGGCCGACTTCTTCATTTTGCACAGATCTGGCAGCAGTCCACCACAGATGCCTGGGTGGAAGAAGCGGTATCTCACAGTTATGCGTTTGCCTGCAAGAAGCACCCTCCACAAAGGTTTTTTTGTCCCAGCCTATCTGCAGTAGAAACAAAGCCCAGGGCCTTACAAGAGGCAGTTCAGAGGTTGCTTCAATCAGGAGTGATAATTTCAGTTCCTCCTGCGCAACAAGGACAAGGTTTCTATTCCAACCTGTTTCTAGTTCAGAAACCAAATGGGTCGTTTCGGCCTATACTCAGTCTCAAAGTTCTGAACAAGTACATTTGGGTGCCTCACTTTCATATGGAGACTTTACCTTCCATTATTTTGGCCAAGGAGCTGGAGGATTTTATGGTATCTCTGGATATTCAGGATGCTTACCTGCATGTTCCTATAGCACAGTCCCATCAGTGCTATCTCAGGTTTACCATCCTCCAGCAACACTTTCAGTTTCAGGCCCTACCATGTGGAATCACCACAGCTCCAAAGTGTTCACCAAAAATATGGTGGTAATGGCGGCTTATCTCCGTTGACAGGGGATAAGGATTTTTCCATACCTCGACGATTTATTAATTCTTGCACAATCTCAGGAATTGCTTCAGTGTCATCTGCAACAGAAAATAGCTTGTTTACAGAGACAGGGTTGGCTCAAAAATTGGGCAAAGTCGTCCCTGGGTCCGTCACAACGGATGATGCACTTAGGGGGCTGTATTGGATTCCAGTCTTCAGAGAGTGTTTTTACCTCTGAACAAAATATCTACAATACAGTTGAGAATTCAGGATTTGCTACAAAGTCAAAGGGTATCAATTTATGCAGCTATGTATGTGATGGGATCAATGGTGTCGACATTCAACATGGTGGAGTATGCTCAATTCCATTCAAGTCCTCTTCAATGTCTGATCCTTTCCAAATGGAATGGGTTACATCAGACAATAAAAACTCAAACTATGGTCCTTCCTCTGGAAGTATGGAGGTCATTAGCCTGGTGTCCCATCTGACCAAAGGGAGACCCTATTGGCGCTCAGATTGGGAGGTGCTGATTACGGATGCAAGTTTTCAGGGCTGGGGAGCAGTGTCAGAAAAAGGTAGCTTCCAGGGGCTCAAGGAAGAAAATTGCCTGCCGATAAATTTATTGGAACTTTGGGTCATATATATGGCACTCACTCAGGCAAAGGACTTTCTTCAGGGGAAACCGGTTCAAATTTGTTCTGACAATGCAACGGCAGTAGCGTGCCTCAATCATCAAGGAGGAACGCGCAGTCAAAAGGCAATGAAGGAGGTAAGACGCACATTAAGATGGGCAGAACTTCATCATCCAGCGTTGTCCGCAGTATTTGTTCCGGGGGTCCTAAACTGGCCATTCATGCAAGCGGATGGGTTTTACACCCAGAGGTCTTCCAGAGTCTGGGAGACAAGTGGGGGCTGCCGGAGATAGACCTCAAGGCCTCTCAGCAGAATTTCGAAGTACCCGCATATGGGTCAAGAACAAAGGATACCAAAGCGATCTTCGTGGATGTTCGGTCAGTGAGATGGGACTTTCAGCTAGCCTATGTGTTTCCACCAATCGCCCTGTTACCCATGGTGATTCGGAAGGTCAAACAAGGAAAGGGCACTGGGATTCTAATAGCTCCAGCATGGCCCAGAAGGCGCTGGTACACAGATCTACAGAGACTATCAGTGGACACTCCGTGGCTACTGCATCAACGTCCAGATCTACTGTTGCAGGGTCCTTGTTGTCACAGGCATTGGGATTGGCTGTCTTTGGTGGTGTGGCTCTTAAGACGTCCATCCTTAAATCTAGAGGATTTTCTCAATAGCTATTTCAAACAATGCTTAGAACAAGGAAACTATCTTCTGCTTGTATTTATTACTGTGTGTGGCAAGAATATATCCAACTCTCTTTGTGCTCTATGGATTCCACAAGAGGGTATTGTCTGCGGACAAGCAAACGCTGGCGAGGTGGCTTCAAAATACTATCCCGGAAGGTTACTCTCGTGCTGATCTCCCTATTCCGGCTAATGTCTCATTCTACCTGTATAGTAGTGGTGCCTCAGCTGAACTGATATATAAGGCAGCCACATGGTCTTCCATCAACATATTCATTAGGCATTATGCCTTTGATACCTTTGCCTCTCAGGATGCTACATTTGGGGCGAAGGATTCTCCTGTCCAATCAGGAGCGTCCCCTCCACTAAATTTGCTTTGGGACATCCCAATGTATATCCTGTGGATACTACTGTGGACCCTGCAGGAGAAATATGTAACTATGGTAGACTTACCGTCGATAACTCTATTTCTCCTAAGTCCACCTGGATTCCACCCTGACGCACCTGATTTGCTGATTCTTACACCTACTAACCTTTTCCTTCTTGTACGGAAGGGTGTGCATGTGTGTTCTTCTCGCCTGATTAGGGCTCTCAATGATGCTCCTGCCTTGAGCTTTGGAAAAGAACTGAATTGCCTGAACCAGGAGGTGGGGATATAGAAGACTGGCCCATTGCATTCTCGGAGGTCGAAAGCTTTTGATCGTTGGTGCCAATCCTCTGATGCTACCTCATATCCCAATGTATATCCTGTGGATACTGTGGACTTAAGAGTAATAGAGTTAATGATGGTATGTCTACTATAACTACATATATTACATGCTATATTATGTACGCTATGAATGTGTATTATTTGTGGCATGGTGCGGCTGCTTGCTGGGGCGCAGGCTCGGGGCTCCTCATGCCTCGTAATGCTTAGGAAATATCTGGCGCAGCCCCTGTCATGTATCCACATGCTCCTGTAGCAGCCGGCCTCAGGGAATTGGCTAATGAACGGCTCCTGTTACTGAGTTGGCAGCATCTGAGTCTTCCTACCGTCACCTTAGGTATATAATACATTTATTGAGCTTGTGTATGGGAACCAGCATTGAGGATCCTGCACATTCCCTGCTGATTACCTGTCCCCTGGCACTAGAATGACGGCCTTCTCTGGCTTCTGATCCATGGCCTTAAGGGCACACCAGTGGTTCCTATTGGAAGTATCTTCAGGAGCGTTCACGTCTAAGTAGGAGGACAGTGTCTTTTGCAAAATTCTAGTGCCTTCCGCATCCATTACTATATAATCCTACAATCTCCAAGGTGCTAAAGGAGGAGTAGCGGGGAAAAGGCGACCAGGACCCTATCAGAGGGGTGTGATCAGACCATGAAATTACTGTCGGTAGAAAAATTCAAGTCACCAGGTTCTGGGATACAATGTGATAAATATGGAGACTGACACAGGACATATTATAAAGGATAAGCATTTATTTCTCTAAGTTACAACAATGAGAACCTGCAAATAACAAGTTATACTCAGTTACAGTAATAGGAAGAACAAATTAGAATACTCAGCTCCTATCTCAGATATTTCATGATCTGTCCCAGATGATGGTCATCGATTATGTAGTTTAAACAATATAGTTCAGTCGCCCTCAGGGTCCCTCTTGAATAACTCTGAATTTATTAAACTGTGGTGGGTTTATAGAAGTCTATATCCGCTGCAGACAGAACTAGCTTCACTCGGAACTAACCTGCTATGTGTAATTCTCTAGGCTTTATACCCTGCAAGGATACGCTAACATTGTCTTACCAGATATTACACTCAGGTCTGTGATGCTGGGTGCAGTAGTCCTTCAGTATAACGTCATTTATCTTATCCTGGACAACTGTCCCCTTTCACCTACTTATGAATACAATACCCCAAACATCTTACTAGACAGTTTCCATCTGAGATACTGATAATAGGAAGATATATCTATTATAATCAGCCAGCTTAAAAGCTGTGTATATTCTTCTCACTCACTATGTCCTTCACACTAGGTCAAAGGTGAGAGATATATATTTCTAACTGGTGTCTAAAGCACTAATCCTAATAAAATGTACATATATAGAGCAATGAGGTCATACATATACAAAATGGAGTTACACATGGACAAAATGGCATCTAAAAAGTAGTTACAAATATCAGCCCATACAGAAATATATCAATGCGAGGAATCAATTGTAATGACCTAGAAGAAGGTCTATTCTCTAATATGACCTGTGTACAGCAGAGTAATAACTATAAGGGAGCATGAGGAAGATAAGGAACGGGCGTCATTACTGGTCTGTTCATCAGTGGTGGAGGATCTATCAAGATGAGGGTCTGGAGCAAGAGTAACATCTCCCATAAGGAGAAGTGCAATTAGTTGTAGCTTTTGAAAAAAAAAAAATTTAATAAATTGGGGCTGTCTGGCATTAGGGGCATAGAGAAAAGTGAGGGTGACATATTTATAATGAATTTTCCCAACTAGAATCCAAAATCTACCACTGCATTCCACCCACTTGCTTTCCAGGTGAAAGGGGCAGGATCTATGGGAAAGGATGGCTACACCACAGGAGATATAGCATGTTGGGTAGTTATTGGTAAACTGAGGGGGAGAGTGCAATGGAACATGTGATTCCTGAGTGGCTACCACCGCCTTCTGGTCAGTGAAATATTTTAATGCAAGGCCTCCCTTACGGGGAGAATTGAGACCTTTTACATTAAGACTTAAAAACTTCACCGTGATACAGAGAGATCAGATCATGGTATGAAACATCTAGGATCATCTGTGTAAAGTCCAATAGAGTCTGTAGGGCATGTGCATACTTCAAACTATCAAATCACAGAAAAAATAAAATAGGGAACAAAAATTGTAGACAAACAGAAATAGCGTCCATAAAGGAGCTACAGATTCCGTCACTAGGGAATCGTGACAGAAAGGTAGAAAAAGGTGGCGGCCGGGCCTAAAAGGGAAACTCACCGACTACCCCAAGTAGCCATACGAGAGTGCAAAATCTAGTCATCATAGTAACAACTTGTGACCGGACGGTCTTGTACGAAAGTCCTCACCGCTTTCGCGTCCCGTCCCCAGTACACAGAATGGATGCTCAGTTCACACGGGACCTGGCCACATAGGGGATTCCCGCTTACCGTCAGTAACTGCCTGTTACTGACTCCACCCACAGCGCTGTGGGCGGGTTTATGCTGCCACCACCAAACTCCTAACCTGCCGTGGCGTTTGGAAGCACGGTTCTGCTCTGTATGTGTCGACACGCTGCCTTATCTGTGTGGTATGGACGAATCCCCACTAGGCCTCTACCAGTAGCTGGCGGAAGGCGGAACTTGGAGACGTTGGGGTATTCCCGGGACAGCCGGAGAACGGGGCTATGTTTTGCATAGGCCTGAGGCAGATGATGTTTTAATGCCAACAAATAGTTCTAAAGAGAACTCTTCCCTATTGCTAGGGGAAACAGCATACAGCAAGATGTTCATAGCAGAAAGTAGTTGGTATAATACACTCTGCATGCTCACATGCCTCCTTTTTATGTCAATTTTCCACACAGTACACCAGGGGATCATGTCCTCCCTAAGCCCTTTCTATCCAATCAGGATATCTTACAAAATACCAAAAAGTAAATGACATTTCAAAAGGAGATAAGTGCAATAAAACAATATCCTCCTTCCTGTCACACAGACAACGTTTGGTATCAGTTTAACATTCACTATTGATAAATTTATCACGTAGCTTCAAAATACAAATGTTTCTGGTCATTCACATCTCCAGGCAAACCCAGTGTTTGGGATTACAACAGGAAAGGCTGCAATACAACAATCAGTCTTCCTTCCTGCATCTGCCATTCAGGGTTCGTATATCAATTAAATCAGCTACATGATGAAACAGGTTCCAAGCCCATAGACTTTATATATGGGATAAAGAGATCCCCCGTGAGGAATATCTTTCTCTAAGGAACTTACACATCAAAAGGTATTGTCATTCACACCTCTCTGCTAGGACAGGGCCATTAGCATGTCACTTCTTATATCCAGAGGATAGGAGATCCTTATTCAAAGCAGATATAGTAAGTGCATATTCCCCTCTAAAATACAGGTGACCATATCTTGAATATAAATACAGTTAAACATGCAATCCTACAATTGTGCACAGAGCACTACATATGACATGTTAAAACACATCATTAAACAAACTTTTAAACAGTCCACGCCCAGCGCCATAAGTACGTTTAACAGCGACGCCAAGCGCCTATTGTCCAAATGGTGCCTGGCAGCTGAGGATTGACCCCTTCAGTGCCGCGGCCGCCATTACACGTGTGGCTGGTTAGTCTCTCCGGTCACACAACTGTACAAAGAAAGATCAAATCTCAATGTAACCAATGTATCCAAAGGAGGTAAAGGCCAAGAACCTGGTCTGTTATCCAGTTTAGGTTCTACCAACACAGGTATAAGGGCAACAGGATGTTAGATGGATCAGCCATGCTTTGCCTGAACACCCAAACATTCTAGAAAGGTATTATGAAACGTAACAGTGGAAAGAATATCAGACCATATACCATATAGCAATTATATAGCACAGGAAATAAAGATAAAAATATACGTTTTATACCCATAACAAGAGCAAATAAATCTGGGCCAAAAATAGATCCATGTCCAGTAACTTAGTCCCAGTTGTCACATGTTACAGTAGGAAACAAACTCTGAGTGTCTCTAACAGTCTTACTCCTTTATCATATTACTTTGAGATGGAAGACAACTCCTCCGGGATTGGTTTAGGTAAAGTGTCAACAAGAATATCCCACTTTCTCTTACGTTCTAGAGCAGGCATTCCCAACCGCGGTCCTCAAGGCACACCAACAGTGCAGGTTTTAGTGATATCCAGGCTTCAGCACAGATGGTTAAATTAAAATAACTGAGGTACTAGTTAAGTCACCTGTGTTCAAGCCTGGATATCACTAAAACCAGAACTGTTAGTGTGCCTTGAGGACCGTGGTTGGGAAACACTGTTCTAGAGGATGCTGGGGTCCATATTAGTACTATGGGGTATAGACGGGTCCACCAGGAGCCATTGGCACTTTAAGAGTTTAATAGTGTGGGCTGGCTCCTCCCTCTATGCCCCTCCTACCAGACCCAGTTTAGAATATGTGCCCGGAGGAGCCGGTCACAGCTAGGGGAGCTCTCCTGAGCTTTTCTAGTGAAGTTTAGTTTAGAGTTTATTTTTTTACAGGGAGGCTGCTGGCAACAGCCTCCCTGCAGCGAGGAACTAAGGGGGGGAGTAGTGTCCACCCTGCGGGGTCTGAGCCACTGTCTCCGCTGACTGGACACTGAGCTCCGGGGGGGGGGGGGCGGGGGGTCTGATTCTTCTCTGCCACAGGGGACCGCTCGCCCCAGCAGCATGCTGCCACCCCCTTACAGAGCTGAAGAAGTGGTGAGTGAGTCACTGACAAGCGGGGGGCCGGTGTAAAGATGACGGCAGCGGGGAGGGAGCTCCTGGGAACGCTCAGCAGCACATGGTGCGGCGCTGTGAGGGGCGCCCTGGGCCAGCGCTTACCCTTCCACTGGTCCAGCAGCCTGTCGGGGTCCACGGATCTCAGCCAGCACCTTTTCCTCAGGCCAGTATAATCCATGAAGAGCGGGAAGACAGCGCCATTACGGGGGTGGAGCTTCTCAGAACGGACCCAGCAGCGTTCCAGCGCCATTTTCTTTCCTGGAAGGAAGAACAGGTCCCTCCACAGCAACTCCAGTTATCTGTATACGGTACCAGGGGGCTGTAGAAGGGGGGGGGGGGGCTGTAATAAGACTGTGTGTCCTATTAAGGAGCAGTCAGCGCTGACAGGGGGTCTCCCTTGGCTAGCAAGCGCTGTGTGTGGGTTGGCTCCAATCTCTGTGTCTTTCTGCCATTCTTGGGGGGGGGGGAGGAAAACTCTGTCTGCCCTCCCCTGTGTGTGTGTGGGGTATAGCAGCAAACATGTCTAGAGTCTCTGTCTCATATGCTGCAGAGGATATCTCTTCACAGGAAGATCCCACCCCATGTAATCAGGATTGCACTGTTGTAGCGCAGATCCCGGCTAGGGAACCGGAGTGGTTAGCCTCTCTTAGGGGGACTATTTCTCAGATTTCTGACCGTGTTGCTAGGACTGAAACTGCCACTCAGGTATTACAGTCCTCTATGGCTGTAGGGCCCGGTCCTGTTCCCTCGGGGTCCCCTGCGGTACATTCTCACACACGTGATCTTGCCCACATTACGCAGGATGACACGGATACCGATTCTGACATGGCAGACGGTGATGGGGATGTGTTGAGGGGAAGGCATCACTTGCTAAGGGGGTGCAGTTGATAACTGAGGCCATGTGGGATGTGTTGAACATTACTGACACAACCCCCTGAGCAGGTTGAGGAGGCTTTTTTCACGGATAGTAAGAAAGGAATTAAATGCTATATTTTAAAAATCCTGGGAAAACCCAGAGAAAAAAATCCAGATTCCTAAAAGGGTTCTGGTAGCTTTTCCCTTTCCTGTGGAAGATAGAAAAAAAATGGGAGACCCCGCCTATAGTTGACGCGTCTGTCTCCAGACTGTCGAAGCAGGTGGTCTTACCGATCCCGGGATCCACCGCGTTGAAAGACCTGGCAGATCGCAGGGTTGATGCTACGCTCAAATATATTTACGCCTGTGCATGGCTTTCTAAAGCAAGAGCGAAGTGATCACTCTCTCTGCAGGAGGACTTGACTATAATGGATAAAGGTGACGTTGATTTGTTTTTAAGTAACATACAGGATTCTGCAGGGTTCCTGGTAGAATCTAATGTATGAAGGATCTGGGTTCCATGGCTGTGGGGATCTCCGCCATGTCTGTCTCGGCTCGCAGCGGTCTCTGGCTGCACCAATGGTCTGCGGACGCGGAATCCAGGAAAAGTGTGGAGAACCTACCCTATACAGGTCAGGCTCTTTTTGGGGAGGCGCTGGATGTGTGAATTGCCACGGCTACTGAGGGTAAGTCTACTTTTCTTCCCTCAGCTGCACCGGCTATGAAGAAACCTTTTACTCCCAACACGTCACAGGCCTTTCGGCCCGCTTGGACTAGAAAGAACAAACCCGCTCACACCTTCTTCAGAGGTGGTCGAGCCGAATCCAAGAAATCTGCACCCGCAGGTTCCCAGGACAGGAAGCCTGCTTCTGGTGCCTCAGAGTCTACAGCATGACGGTGGACTGCCCAGCCTGGAGGTCAGTCAGGTGGGAGCAAGACTCCGACATTTCAGCCACGTCTGGGTGTCGTCCAGCCTGGATCCCTGGGTGCAGGATATTGTGTCCCGGGGGTACAGGGTGGAGTTTCAAACTCTTCCACCTCACCGATTCTTCAAGCCAGGCTTGCTGGCTTTGCTGGCAGACAGGGAAATCCTTCTGCACACCATAAAAAAATTGGTGTGTCAGAAGTCATTGTTCGAGTTCCGCCTCATCAGCTGAACAAGGGTTACTATTCAAACCTTTTTATGGTACCGAAGCCGGATGGTTCGGTCAGGCCAATCTTGAACTTGAAGTTGTTGAACCCTTATCTAAAGGAGTTCAAGTTCAAAATGGAGCCTCTGAAAGAAGTGATCTGCGGTCTGATGGAGGGCGAGTTCTTGGTGTCCCTGGACATCAAGGATGCGTACCTCCACATTCCGAGTTGGTCGCCGCATCAGGCTTATCTCAGGTTTGCACTGTTAGACGATCACTATCAGTTTCAAGCACTACCATTCGGTCTCTCCTCAGCACCGAGGGTCTTCACCAAGGTGATGGCAGAGATGATGGTTCTCCTTCGCAAGCAGGGGTGAACAAAATTCCATATCTGGACGATCTGCTGATCAAGGCGTCATCCAGGGAGAAGTTGTTACGGTCCATTGCTCTCACGACGCATCTGCTCAGGGAGCACGGTTGGATCCTCAACCTTCCCAAGTCTCATCTGGAGCCGTCAAGTAGGCTGTCTTTCCTGGGGATGATCCTCGACACGGAGGTGCAGATGGTGTTTCTCCCGGCGGAGATAGCGTGGGTGATACAAACAGTGATCCGGGATGTCTTGAAGCCTACCCGGGTATCAGTTCATCAGTGCATCCGCCTTCTGGGGAAGATGGTTGCCTCATACGAGGCTTTGCAGTACAGAAGGTTTCATGCTCAGTCCTTTCAACTGGATCTCCTGGACCAGTGGTCAGGATCTCGCCTACACATGCACCAGAGGATACGTCTGTCACCAAAAGCAAGGAGTTTGCTCCTCTGGTGGCTGCAACTGCCTCACCTTCTGGGGGGCCGAAGGTACGGGGTTCAGGACTGGATCCTTCTGACCACGGATGCAAGTCTCAGAGGTTGGGGAGCAGTCACTCAAGGGATAACCTTCCAAGGAATGTGGTCAAGTCAGGAATCCCTTCTTCCAATAAATATTCTGGAGCTAAGAGCCGTGTACAACCGCCTTCTTCAAGCACACCTTCTACAGCAGGGGTGGCCAAAAGGTAGATCGCGATCTACCGGTAGCTCTCGGAGCATGTGCCAGTAGATCGCAACAGACTTAGCAGAAAACTGTAAGGAGCCTGCCACCACTGCTTCTATTCACAGTTACCAGGGATGCAGTGTGCAGGTGCGCGGGTGACGTAATGACATCACCCGCGATGTGAGGAGCCTGGGCACTAGTTGGATCCAGTTTGAGCCAGCCGGCAGTGGCGACGACAAGAGAAGCTGCCAGTGGGAGGCCATGCAGCGTGAAAGCGGGAGCGTGAGTGTAGGGAGAGGAAGGACTGAAGCTAGGCAGCGTGACAACTTGTCAGGTAAGTTATGCAAACTTCTTCACAAGGGGAGGGACGATCTGCAAAGGGGGGGATCTGCACAGAGCGTGGTATCTTCACAAAGGGTTTTTTTTTACACAAGGTGGGATCTGCAAATGGTGGAGGATCTGCACAGAGAGGATTATTGTACAGGGGGCTATTATGCAGGGGACTGGAAGGGGGGGTATCTGCTCAAGGGGGGATCTGCAAAGGGGGAGGGGGGATTTGCACAGACGGGGGTTATTTGATGTTGTCATTCTTAATGCTATTTTTAAATGTGAGCGTTACTATGGGTGTTATTTGACGCTGGTAGATCACGGTAAGTAAGTGAACAAAAAGTAGATCCCGTGTCCCAAAAGTCCGGCCACCCCTGTTCTACAGGATCGGGCTGTTCAGGTGCATTCGGACAACGTGACCACAGTGGCCTACATAAACCTACAAGGCGGAACGAAGAGCAGGGCTGCAATGTCAGAGGTGACAAGAATCCTCCTCTGGGCAGAAAGACACGCGGTGGCGATGTCAGCAATCTTAATTCCGGGAGTGGACACTGGGAAGCAGACTTCCTTAGCAGACACCATCTCCATCCAGGAGCGTGGGGCCTCGACTCGGAGGTGTTTGACGAGGTAACCAGTTGGTGGGGGGTTCCTCACATAGACATGGTGGCCTCCCACCTCAACAAGAAGCTGCAGAGGTACTATTCCAGGTCGAGAGACCCACAAGCAGTGGCGGTGGACGCACTGGTGACACCGTGGGTGTTTCCGTCAGTGTATGTGTTCCCACCACTTCCTCTCATTTCAAGAGTTCTACAGCTCGTAAAAAGAACAAAGGTTCTGGCAATCCTCATTGCTCCGGATTGGCCAAGGAGGGCTTGGTACGCGGACCTGCTGGTTCTACTACTGGAAGATCGAAGGCCTCTGCCTCTTCGGGAGGATCTTCTAATACAGGGGCCGTTCACTTATCAGGACTTACCACAGCTACGTTTGACGGCATGGCGGTTGAACGCCAGATCTTAGCTCGGAAGGGTATTCCTAGCACTGTTATTCCTACTCTAATACAGACTAGGAAGGGGGTAATGTCTAAACATTACCATCGCATTTGGAACAAATGTGTCTTGGTGTGAATCCAAGAAGCTTCCTGTGGTGGAGTTTCAACTGGAACGTTTTCTCCTATTCCTGCAAGCAGGTGTGTATATGGGCCTGAGATTGGGATCCCTCAAGGTTCAGATTTTGGCTTTATCCATTTTTTTCCAGAAACAACTGGCTGCCCTCCCTGAGGTTCAGACATTTTTGAAAGGGGTTCTGCATATCCAGCCTCCCTTTGTGGCACCGACGGCACCCTGGGATTTGGATGTGGTGTTGCATTTCCTGCAATCAGATTGGTTTGAGCCTCTACAGGAAGTTGAGGTCAAGTTTCTCACATGGAAGGCTGTCACTTTGTTGGCCTTAGCTTCCGCGCGACGTGTGTCAGAATTGGGAGCCTTGTACTGTTAAAGTCCCTATTTGGTCTTACATGAGGATAGGGTGGAACTCGGGACACATCAACAGTTCCTTCCTAAGGTTGTGTCAGCTTTTCATATCAACCAACCTATAGTGGTGCCAATGGCTACTGTCTCCTCAATTGCTTCAAAGGCTTTGGATGTTGTGAGTGCTTTGAAGATCAATGTGAAGAAGACTGCTCATCACAGAAAGTCGGACTCTCTGTTTGTCCTGTATGATCCCAAGAAAATTGGATGTCCTGCTTCTAAGCAGACGATTTCTCGCTGGATCATGTTCACCATCCAGCATGCATATTCTACGGCAGTATTGCCGTGTCCAAAATCTGTTAAGGCCCACTCTACTCGTAAAGTGGGTTCTTCCTGGGCGGTTGCCCAGGGTGTCTCAGCTTTGCAACTTTGCCGAGAGGCTACTTGGTCTGGATTGAAAACGTTTGCTAAGTTTTGCAAGTTCGATACCTTGGCCTCTGATGACCTCAAATTTGGTCAAGCAGTTCTGCAGAAGCCTGCATGCTCTCCTGCACGTTCTGGGTTCTTTGGTACCATAATGTGGACACCAGCATCCTCTAGGACGTATGAGAAAATAGGATTTTATATACCTACCGGTAAATCCTTTTCACGTAGCCCAGCGCGTCTTTATCCTGCAGTGGTTTAGTTCAGTACTGCCTGGTTCCTAGGTAAGTTCTGCATTCTTTACTGTTTCAGTATTGTTTCAGCTGTTGCTGAGTTTTCCGGCCTGTTGCCGGATTTGCATTGTTGTGTGAGCTGGTATGAATTTTGCAACTATCTGTGTATTTCCTTCTCTCGAAGATGTCCGTCTCCTCGGGCACAGTTTCTAGACTGAATCTGGTAGGAGGGGCATAGAGGGAGCCCACACTCTCAAACTCTTAAAGTGCCAATGGCTCCTGGTGAACTCGTCTTTACCCTATGGTACTATTATGGACCCCAGCATCCTCTGCGGACTACAAGAAAAGGATTTACCGGTAGGTATGTAAAATCCTATTTTCTCTAACATCCTAGGAGATACTGGTATTGTCTTAGTACTATGGGGTATAGATGGGGTCCATTGGAGCCTGGCACTTTAAAACTTCTTCAGAGTGTGCTGGCTCCTCCCCTCTATGCCCCTCCTACCAGACTCAGTTTACAAAAATGTGCCCAAGGAGCTCCAGAGAGTTTTCTTCAAAATGTATTTTAATTCGTTATTTTCAGGCAGGACCGGTTGGCACCAGTCTGCCTGCGTCGTGAGCTCTTCCTCACAGCATGCCACCACCCCTAATTGAGTGGTGAGTACTAAACCGGGGTCCCCGGTACAGATGGCGGCATTAGGGCAGCGGGCACACGGCTTAAGTGCTGCTGTTGTCCCTCTACACACACTGGCACTGATGCTGAAAAGGGGTTTTAATCCCATTTTCTTTGCAAATATTACCTTGCCAGTATAAACTATTGCGGGAACACTGCACGCCATTAAGGGGGCGGGGCTTCCTGAAGAGCGGGACCAGCGGATCAGTGCGCTATTTCCTACCCAAGGTACAAGGGGGTTTGTGGTTGGGTGGAGCGATATACTGTATGTGTATATAATAATCTAGGTCACTTATCTGAGGTTCCTAGTTACTGCCCGGCACAGCGCTGCTTTGGCTGTAGAGGCAAGGTGTGCTGGTTTCTCCCTCTCTCTCATTCCTAGCAGGCTCTCTGGATTACTGTGTTATGTAACCTGTTCCTGTGTGTGTATTATGCTGTACAGTATGTCAGGTAAGAAGGTCATATGCCAGTCCTGCAGCACAAGGTTTTCCCCTCCCCCGGGGGGATCTCTGTTGTGTGCACAGTGCAGCCCTCCTTCACAAGGAAGCAGCACTCAAGAGCCAGCGTGGCTGGACTCAATAAAAGGAATGATTACAGACATCTCATCTGTACTGGATACTGCCAAGCAGGAGAGGCCAGATATTAAAAGAAGTCTATGGCTGATTTTTATGATCAAGAATTCAGAACACAGACCATCCTCTCAGCCCCCTATACTTATTTTCCAAAAAGGAACACTACCACAAGTTCTCCAGTCTGTCTGTCTGTGATGTCAAGATGCCAGATCTGGAAGAGGGGGAGGTGAATGTAAAAAGGGGCACGCTAATGTCTCAGGGAGTGGAAGCTCTTATCTACTCTATTTGAGATGTAATGAATATCCCTGATAAGGAGACAGACACAGTTCAAAAAAATATGTTTAATTGTAAATCAGAAGCTACTGCTACTTTCCTATCTCAAAGAAATGAAACACACTCTTTAGAGTAATGTGGGTTAATCATGACAAGAAATTTCAGATTCCTATGAGGTTGCTGTCATCCTTTCCTTTCCCCCCTGAGGATGGGAAGGTGTGGGTAAATCCACCTGCAGTGGATACTTCAATGTCCTGGCTGTCACATAAACTTCTTGCTGCCAGTGCCAGGAGCTATTTCCTTAAAGACTCTGCTGATTATAACATTGAGACTACTTTTAAATACATTTACACAGCAGTGGGAGTTGCTCAGAGACCCACAATTGCATATGGATGTATTACAAGGGCCATTAGTAAGTGGACAAGTAATATACTGAAAGGTTTTGACACGACTCAGGTTGAGCTTCTCACACTCCTGTGACATGTACAGGATTCTGCAATGGGTAGCAATCTAGGAAATAGCCCTGATCAATGCTCGCTCAGTGGCTATGGCGGTGTCGGTGTGCAGAGCGTTATGGCTGCGGCAGTGGACAGCAAACGCTGATTCCAAGAGAGGTGTAGAGAGCCTTCTCTTTACGGGTGAGGCTTTGTTCGGTGATGAATTGGTCAAGTGGATTTCACATGCCACGGCTGGTAAGTCCACATATCCCCCGTCTGCAGCTCCGCCGCCTGGACGTGCTTACCCAGGCACCATTCTGCAGTCCTTTCAGGTTGCCAGATTTAAGGGCAAGGCCAGAGGTACCTCCAACGCCGCTAGAGGACCCAGAGGTAAACCGCTCAGAACACCGGCCGCTGGTTCACAGGAGCAGTGCTCAGGCTCAGCCTCTTCCATAACCTCAGCATGAGGGTTGGCCCCAGATTCTGGGGGCCTTACATGTGGGAGCTCGCCTCAAATGTTTCAGTCACATTTGGGCAAGCTCCTGCCAGGACCCCTGGGTGACAGACCTACTCTCCCAGAGCTACAGGTTAGAGTATCAAACGCTCCCACCTCAGATTCTTCAGCTTGGGCTTACCAGTTTCACACAAAACAGTAACCTTGCAGAAGACATACGAAGACTGTTACGGACGCAGGTCATTGTTCCAGTTCCGCCTCAACTCCAATACAGGGGTTATTTTTCCGGCCTGTTTGTGATGCCGAAACCGGGTGGTTCGGTAGGGACGATCTTAAATTCAAATCACTGATCCCGTTCTTCTGAGTTTTCCACTTCAAAATGGAGTCTCTGAGAGCGGTGGTCTCAGGTCTGGAATGTCAGCATCCGGAGTCTTGCCTCCGGTTCTGGTCCCTGCGGCCTTCCTGTTAGCTGGCTGGTGTCGCTGCGGCGGATAGGAGCTGCAGCAGCGAGGTCCTCCAGTGCAGCTTCCGGGCGTCTGGAGGCCAGGGTCCAGGTCCTGTGGAGTGGAGCATGTCAGCCGGAGGTGTCTGTTTTCAAGTGTCCTGTTGCTGGAGTGCTGCGTCTGGGAGGCTGAGGCCAGCGGTAGTGGCTGTGTGCTGGCTCCACATGTGTCCTCTGTGCAGGGAGCCACCATGTTGGAGACCAAGCCAAGCCAATAGGTATCCCAGTTCACGTGCAGTCTTCCCTTATAAAAAGGGGTTGATGGTTAGTCATGGTGCCAGTTCTTCAAGTTACTTGCTGCTGTAAGGTACCCAAGCTCCGCGCTCACAGGTTAACCCCTGGTATCCTGGTTCTCTTGAGTCCGCCCGGTGGTCGGTTCTGTTATTGCAGTCCTTTGCTCCTAGTCCACCTGCTCTTGCGGTTTAACCGCTGGGTCCTCATCTGGTAGAGGGTCTCCATGTTTTTTATGGTGCTCACAGCGATCTTCTCTTCAAAAGTAGACTCAAGGCATTATGGGCATCTAGTGATGCCATCGGTCTCTGCAATGCTCCAGCGGTCTTCCAGAACTTTGTGAACGAGATATTCAGAGATCTTCTTTACAGTTTTCTAGTGGTATACTTGGACAATATTCTCATATTTTTTCTAAAGATTTGAAGGTCCATCGTAAGCAAGTCAAAGAGGTCTTAGGAAGAATTTTTTTTTGCAAGTTAGAAAAGTGCACCTTTTGAGGTACCCTTCATCTCCTTTCTCGGTTATGTCATCTCCAGACAGGAGCTACAGATGGATTCAACCAAGGTCCAAGCGATTCGTGATTGGACTCTTCCTACCACTCTAAAAGGGATCCAGCGATTTTTTGGCTTTGCCAACTTTTACTGAAAAATTTATCAAGAACTACTCCACTGTCATCGCCCGAATTACCATATTAACCAGGAAAAGAGCTAATCCTTCGATTTGGCCACCCGAGGCTCTGAAAGCCTTCATGTTCTTAAGAGGCCTTTTATGTCTGCTCCAATTCTTTGCCAACCCGATCTCAGTCGCCCCTTTCAGGTGGAAGTTGATGCTTCTTCGGTGGGAGTCGGGCGGTTCTCTCTCAGCTCTTTGAAGATAAGAAAAGTCATCCTTGTGCATATTTTGCTCATAGATTCTCCCAAGCAGAGCAAAATGATGCTATTGGTGAACAAGAACTGTTGGCCATAAAATTAGCTTTTGAAGAGTGGCGATATTTATTAGAGGGTGCTCAACACCCTATCCCTGTTATCATGGATCACAAGAATATTCTGTACCTCCAGACAGCTTGTTGTTTAAACCCATGGCTAGCCAGGTGGGCTCTCTTCTTCTCTTGGTTCTCCTTCAAACTCTTTAACCACCCAGGAACTTTAAATCGAAGAGCAGATGCACTTTCTCGTTCTTTTCAAATGGATGATTCACTCAACTCCTCTGAGAAACAATTTATTCTGAATCCGGCTTCATTTGCTTCAACTCGTACTGTTCCTCTAGCTCGTCTGGGGAGAACTTTTGTGGCACCTTAACTTTGCAGGAAATTGCTTACGTGGTCTCATTCTTCATCTTTCATGAGTCATACCGGTGGTCTTAAGACTCTCAAGTTCATTCAGCGATTCTACTGGTGGCCTCATCTTAAAACGGATGTCTTTGAATTTGTAGCAGCCTGTTCCAAGTGTGCTCAACATACAAGTCCACGAACATCTCCCTCGGATCATCTTCATCCACTTCCAACACCTCAAAAGCCTTGGCCTCACATCTCTATTGATTTCATAACCGATTTGCCAGTCTCCAGAGGGCACAACACCATTTGGGTCATTGTGTAATGATTTTTGAAGATGGCTCACTTCATACCCCTCACCGGTCTTACCCTCTGCTCCTCAGCTATCCAAATTGTTTTTCTCATAAAATTTTCATTTGCATGGCCTTCCACAGGAAATAGTTTCTGATCAGGGTCCTCCAATTCCTCACCATGTTCTGGAAAGCTCTCAGCTCTGTCCTAGGAATCAAGTTGAACTTCTCTTCAGCCTACTATCCCCAGACTGACGGACAGACTGAAAGAGTCAACCAAGATCTGGAAACTTTGTTACGGATGTTCATGTCCCCTGCTCAGGAAGACTGGATGGATTACCTCCCATTTGCTGAGTTTGCATACAATAGCCTATATCATTCTTCTACCAATTCCACTCCTTTCTTCATTAACTGTAGTTTTCATCCACGAGTTCCTTCTTTCTAATCTCTCCCACCTCTTGAGGTTCCTGCTGCTGAATCCACTCTTCGTCAGTTCACTAAGATTTGGAGACAAATTCATAAGGCGCTACTTAAGACTTCCCAGAAATAAAAGACCTACGCTGATCGGAAACATAGGGCTGTTACTAGTCTCAAAGTGGAAGATCGTGTTTGGATATCCACCAGAAACCTCAGACTCAAAGTTTCTACCAAAAAGTTTGCTCCAAGATTCATCGGTCTGTATCCTATTAAAAAAGTGTTGAATCCTGTTTCTTACAAGGTGAAACTGCCTCCCTATTTGAAAATTCCCGATACCTTTCACATTTCTCTGTTAAATCCTCTTGTACCAAATAATTTTTGGGCAGCCTTCCCTTAATCTCCCAAGGTTCAAGCTGCTGAAAATGATGAATTCGAAGTTCATAAGTTTCTTGACTTCCGCAAGAGGTATGGTCGTCTCCAGTATCTCTTAGATTGGAGAGGATATGGTCCGGAGGAAAGATCTTGGGTGGCTGCAGAGGATGTTCATGCTCCAAGACTGAGTTGTGCCTTTCATGCCAAGAATCTCACTAAGCAGCGTGGGTGTTCGGAGACCACCCTAAAAAGGGGGATACTGTCAGCATCGGGAGTCTTGCCACGGGTTCTGGTCCCTGCAGCCTTCCTCTTAGCTGGTTGGTTTCGCTGCGATCGATAGGAGCTACAGCAGCAAGGTCCTTCGGTGCGGCTGCCGGGTGTATAGAGGCAAGGGTCTGGGTCCTGGGGAGCGGAGCATGGCAGCCGAAGGTGTCTTTCCAAGTGTCCTGTTGCTGGAGTGCTGCGTCTGGGAGGCTGAGGCCAGAGGTAGTGGCTGTGTGCTAGTTCCACATGTGTCCTCTGTGTAGGGAGCCACCATGTTGGAGACCAATCCAAGTCAATAGCTATCCCAGTTCATAACCAGCCAATCCGATACAGGCTTCCCTTATAAAAAGGGGTTGATGCTTAGCTATGTTGCCAGTACTTCAAGCTACTTGCTGCTGTAAGGTGCCCTGCAGAGCACTCTGCCAGGTTAACCCCTGGTATCCCAGGTCTGTTGTGTCCACCTGGTGGTCAGTTCTGTTATTGCAGTCCTTTGCTCCCAGTTCACCTGCTCTTGTGATTTAACCACTGGGCCCTCTGTCTGGTAGAGGGTCTCCGTTTACGGATGGTGCTCTCAGCGATCCTCTCTTCAGCATTGTTTAAAAATCACAAGTCATCTTTTCATTCAGTATTCTTCAGCATCGTTTACAAGTCACTAACCTTTCAGAATTCACTCAGGCCTCTCCTAGTCGTTGTGTATGATTGAGGTCTCATTAAAACTGAATTCCCCTTTATTCAGTGTATCATTCTCGGTCATTGTCCTCATTGCCTACTCCTCTACATCTTCAGGCCCAAGTCTTCAATCCATGTGTAAGAACTACATTCAGCCACCTTGTCTCCTTCCTTTGCCGATAGCTGCTCCCCCAGTCAATGATCAGTCGTCAGATCCCCAACTCAAGCCAAGCGTGACATGGAAGAAGGGGAATTCCTGGTTCCTCTGGATATTAAGGATGCATATCTTCACATCCCAATATGGCTGCCTCTTCAGGCTTACCTCGTGTTTGCACTGCAGGACAGTCACTACTAGATCCAGAAGGCAAAATATAAATGGAACAGAGAATAGCGCTTAATAAAAATGGAGGCGGCCTGGGTGTATTCTGGTGACTCCCAATCACCCAAAAGACTAAGGCGGCACTGCATGATCCATCTACCTGCATCTAAAGTACCAGGAGAACCCTACCAGGTCCTGCGGCCGGTGTTTTGCATGAGGGGAGGAGGAAGGAATTCCGGAACCTTCCAATTTTTTGCTCTTCTCATCGCCCCATGCTGGGAGCATGACACGGTACGGTTCCAATTTTACTATACAGTGAATCTGTCACTTTTATTGGATACGAGTATCTTATGAATTTTAACTAAATAAACCAACTTTTTTGAACTACTACACTATGGGGTATATTTACTAAGCTCCCGATTTTGACCGAGATGGCGTTTTTTCTTCAAAGTGTCATCTCGTTCAATCTCGGTCATTTACTAAACACTAATCACGGCAGTGATGAGGGCATTCGTAATTTTTTCCAAGTTCAGGTAAAAAATTACGAATGAATACACCATCGGTCAAAACGCGGCTGTTTAAGTATGAATCTCGGTCATTTACTAAGAAGTGCAAAGCCAAAAAATACAAAACACTGCCGTGAAAAATTACAACTCGTAAAAAAGTGCTAAAAAAAAACAGACCTGCTTTTTTTTTCCGTGATTTGAGAGGCATGCAGGGATCCATGAGATCCGTGCATGTATATCAGTGGGAAGGGGTGGGAAAGTGCTTATTTTTGCAATAAAAATTGCGTGGGGTCCCCCCTCCTAAGCATAACCAGCCTCGGGCTCTTTGAGCCGATCCTGGTTGCAGAAATATGGGGAAAAAAATGACAGGGGTTCCCCCATATTTAAGCAACCAGCATCGGGCTCTGCGCCTGGTCCTGGTCCCAAAAATACGGGGGACAAAAAGAGTAGGGGTCCCCCGTATTTTTAAAACCAGCACCGGGCTCCACTAGCTGGACAGATAATGCCACAGCCGGGGGTCACTTTTATATAGTGCCCTGCGGCCGTGGCATCAAAAATCCAACTAGTCACCCCTGGCCGGGGTACCCTGGGGGAGTGGGGACCCCTTCAATCAAGGGGTCTTCCCCCCCAGCCACCCAAGGGCCAGGGGTGAAGCCCGAGGCTGTCCCCCCCCATCCAATGGGCTGCGGATGGGAGGGCTGATAGCCTTTGTTGTAAAATAAAAGATATTGTTTTTAGTAGCAGTACTACAAGTCCCAGCAAGCCTCCCCCGCATGCAGGTACTTGGAGAACCACAAGTACCAGCATGCGGCGGAAAAACTGGCCCGCTGGTACCTGTAGTACTACCACTAAAAAAATACCCAAAAAAACACAAGACACACACACCGTGAAAGTATAATTTTATTACATACATACACACATACATACATACTTACCTTATGTTCCCACGCAGGTCGGTCCTCTTCTCCAGTAGAATCCAAGGGGTACCTGTTGAAGAAATTATACTCACCAGATCCAGTGGTCCAGGCTCCTCGGCAAATCCAGGGTTAATCCACGTACTTGAATAAAAAAAAAAAACGGTGTCCCGACCACGAACTGAAAGGGGACCCATGTTTGCACATGGGCCACCTTTCCACGAATGCCAGAAACCCACTTTGACTTCTGTCTAAGTGGGTTTCTTCAGCCAATCAGGGAGTGCCACGTTGTAGCACTCTCCTGATCAGCTGTGTGCTGCTGTCCTCACTGACAGGCAGCACGCGGCAGTGTTACAATGTAGCGCCTATGCGCTACATTGTAACCAATGATGGGAACTTTCTGCCCTGCGGTTGACCTAAAGTGACGTCACCGCTGAGCAGAAAGTTCCCATCATTGGTTACAATGTAGCGCATAGGCGCTACATTGTAACACTGCCGCGTGCTGCCTGTCAGTGAGGACAGCAGCACACAGCTGATCAGGAGAGTGCTACAACGTGGCACTCCCTGATTGGCTGAAGAAACCCACTTAGACAGAAGTCAAAGTGGGTTTCTGGCATTCGTGGAAAGGTGGCCCATGTGCAAACATGGGTCCCCTTTCAGTTCGTGGTCGGGACACCGTTGTTTTTTTTTATTCAAGTACGTGGATTAACCCTGGATTTGCCGAGGAGCCTGGACCACTGGATCTGGTGAGTATAATTTCTTCAACAGGTACCCCTTGGATTCTACTGGAGAAGAGGACCGACCTGCGTGGGAACATAAGGTAAGTATGTATGTATGTGTGTATGTATGTATTAAAATTATACTTTCACGGTGTGTGTGTCTTGTGTTTTTTTGGGTATTTTTTTAGTGGTAGTACTACAGGTACCAGCGGGCCAGTTTTTCCGCCGCATGCTGGTACTTGTGGTTCTCCAAGTACCTGCATGCGGGGGAGGCTTGCTGGGACTTGTAGTACTGCTACTAAAAACAATATCTTTTATTTTACAACAAAGGCTATCAGCCCTCCCATGCGCAGCCCATTGGATGGGGGGGGAACAGCCTCGGGCTTCACCCCTGGCCCTTGGGTGGCTGGGGGGGGGGACCCCTTGATTGAAGGGGTCCCCACTCCCCCAGGGTACCCCGGCCAGGGGTGACTAGTTGGATTTTTGATGCCACGGCCGCAGGGCGCTGTATAAAAGTGACCCCCGGCTGTGGCATTATCTGTCCAGCTAGTGGAGCCCGGTGCTGGTTTTAAAAATACGGGGGACCCCTACTCTTTTTGTCCCCCGTATTTTTGGGACCAGGACCAGGCGCAGAGCCCGATGCTGGTTGCTTAAATATGGGGGAACCCCTGTCAATTTTTCCCCCATATTTTTGCAACCAGGATCGGCTCAAAGAGCCCGAGGCTGGTTATGCTTAGGAGGGGGGACCCCACGCATTTTTATTTTTTATTTTACATTGTTTAATTTTTAAAAAAAAAAATACGAAGCCCAGCACGGATCACACAGATCCAGCCGAGATTGATTGTAAAAAAAAAACGGCAGTGTTTTGCTAATCACTGCCGTAAAATTAGGTAAAAAAACACGAATGACATCGACATCGGAAGCAAAGAAAAACCCAAATACGACAGCTTAGTAAATCCATCGTAATCAATTCAAAAAGTTGCAGTTTTACACTGTCGATGTCATTCGTGATTGAACTTTGACCTTTTTTCGGAAATTACGAATCTTAGTAAATATACCCCTATATGTGCTTTTCTCTTCTCTTTATGACAAATACCTCCATATAAGGAATAATTCTGAACTAGTTGTGGGAGAAGAATTGTCATCTAGAAAGAAGAAGAAGAAAAAAAGAATTTTCCAAGTGAAACACAGAATTTATTTTTTGAACTATCCATTAAGACTTTCACATAATTTTCTTAGAGTGGGAGCGCCAACGGTGTATTCAACAATTTACTGTTGACTACTAGATCCAGGCCTTGCCTTTTGTTCTCTCAATGACACTGAGGGTGTTATCAGGGGTGATGGCAGAGATGTTGCTACAACTCCGCAAGCAGGAAGTGAACATCGTTCCATACTTGGACGATCTCCTCATAATGGCTATATTCAGAGCACAGTTGATGGAAAAGATCAGCCTTCCAACACGACTACTCACGGATCATGGGTGGATTCTCAATCTGCAGAAATCCCACCTAGAACCTACGCAGAGGCTTCAGTTCCTAGTAAGGATACTGGACACGGTGTCTCAGAAGGTGTTCCTTCCTATGGACAAGGCAAAGATAATTCAGACGATGGTACGTTCCATTTTGAAGCTGAACAAAATCTCGGTACATCTTTGCATATGCTTACTGGGAAAGATAATGGCCTCCTACGACGCAATTCGGTACGGTAGAGACCATGCATGACCATTCCAGCTGGATCTGCTGGACAAATGGTCTGGGTCACATCTGCACATGCGCCAGATGATATGCCTTTCACCAAACGCCAGGATTTCCCTCTTATGGTGGTTGCTGATCTCCCTCCTGGAGGGTCGACACTTCCGAATTCAGGATTGGATTCTGTTGACAATGGATGCAAGCCTCCATGGCTGGGGTGCAGTGACCCTAGGGGCTTGGTTCCAATGAAGGTGGTCTGATCAAGAGGCTTCCCTTTCAATAAATGTTTTGGCACTCAAGGCAATTTATAATGCCCTTTTGCTGACCTCTTTATATCCTTCATTATCAGGCCATACAGGTATGGTCGGAAAACGCACCAACTGTGGCTTACATAAACCAACAATGAGGTCCAAACAGCAGTGCTGCAATAAGGGAGGTGTCACATATACTCCTCTGGGTGGAGCGTAATCCTAAGGCCATTTCCGCCATATTAATTCCGGGAGTAGACAATTGTGGAGCAGACTTCCTCGGTAGACACGATCTGCACCTGGGGGAATGGGGCCTCTACCCGCAAGTGTTTCAGAAGATATTTCATCAATGTGGGCTACCCGCAAATCGACTTGTGGGTTTCTCAGCTGACCAAGAAGCTTCTGCGTTACTGTTCTGGTACAAGGGATCCACAGGCCACAGCAGTGGACTCTCTGGCGACACCGTGGATTTACTGGTTGGTGTACTTGTTCCCTCCAGTTCCTATAATTCCAAGAGTTCTCAAAGGACTTAAAGGGACAGGGTTCAGGCAATTCTGAGTGCCCCAGACTGGCCCCGCAGGGCTTGGTATGTAGACATTCTAGCCTTATTACTCGTAGGACCCTGGCCTCTGCCAATTCAGGATGATCGTCTTACACAGGGGGCGTTCGTCTATCCAGACTTACCACGGCTACGTTTGATGCAATGGAAGTATATTGGGAGGATTTTTGCCAGGAAAGAGATTCCGGGCTAGGTTATCTCGACTATGCTCCAAGCCGGCCAGATGGTCGCATCAAAACATTACCATTGCATATGGAAGAAATGTGTCTCTTGGTTTGAGGGTCAACAGTATTCTACTGTGGATTTTCATCTGGGACATATCTTGCACTTCCTGCAGGCTGTTGTGGATGTGGGCCTACGTTTTGGCTCCATAAAATTTAAAATCTCAGCCTTGTCTTTTTCTCCATGGAACAATTGGCTGTTTTCCCAGTGGTCCAGATGTTCTTGACAGGTGTCCTTCATATTCGACCACCCTTTGTGCCTCCCACAGCGCCGTGAGTTCTCAAGTTGATTCTGGCCTTTCTCCAATCGGTTTGATTGAACCTTTCCACAAGGTGGACATGGAGTATTTGACATGGCAGGCTGTCATGTTGTTGGCCTTGGCCTCAGTGAGGCGTGTTTTGGGATTAGGGGCCTTATCCTGTAAGAGTCCTTCTCTCGTGTTTCATGAGGATAGAGCGGTGCCTAAAATTCGCTAGAAGTTCTTGCCTAAGGTGGTATTAGCATTTCATATCAATTGGCCGATGATGGTTCTGGTTGTCACTGACACGTCTGTTACACCAATGTCCTTGGACGTGGTTCGGGCTTTGGAGATTTATGTCAAGAGGCCAGCTCGACTCAGAAAATCAGACTGCTTTTTGTTCTCTATGATGCTTCAAAGATTGGTTGTCCTGTTTCGAAGCAGTCTATTGCGTGTTGGATCAGGCTTACGATCCAACAGGCTCACTCTTCGGCGGCTTTGCCGCTGCCTAGGTCTGTTCAAGCCCACTCACACAGTCAGTGGGTTCTTCCTAGGTGGCTTCCCGGGGTGTCTCGGCTTTGTAGTTATGCTGGGCAGCTACTTGGTTGGGTTCGAACACGCTGTAAAGTTTTAAAGGTTTAACACCTTGGCTACTGAGGATCTTCAGTTTGGTCAATCAGTTTTGATGGGGTCTCAGCACTCTCCCACCCAGTTTGGGATTTTGCAACTTCTCCATGGTACTAAGACCATCCCAGTATCCCCTTGAACATTAGGATTTTAATACCTACCGGTAAATCCTTTTCTCGTAGTCCATAGGGGATACTGGGTGCCCACCTCTGTGCTTTGATATTTTTCAGCAAGAGTTGTTCTTGTGTGTTGTAGTTTGGGTCTGCTTTTGCTGTCCCTATGTTCAAGTTGTGGTTAGTGTTGCTATCCTCTTGTTATGTTGTGTGCTGGTTCGTTCTCTCACCACTTTCTTGTCTCTTTTC
Organism: Pseudophryne corroboree; assembly: GCF_028390025.1. Lineage (NCBI taxonomy): Eukaryota > Metazoa > Chordata > Amphibia > Anura > Myobatrachidae > Pseudophryne > Pseudophryne corroboree. The sequence goes on along the minus strand of NW_026967510.1, from coordinate 40,808 downwards.
CTCCTTTCAAAGTATGTCCGTCTCCTCGGGCACAGTTTTCCTAGACTATGTCTACAGAGGGGCATAGAGGGGAGGAGCCATCACACTCTGAAGAAGTTTTAAAGTGCAGGCTCCAATGGACCCCATCTATACCCCATGGTACTAAAACCATCCCAGTATCCCCTACGCACTACAAGAAAAGGATTTTCCAGTAGGTATTAAAATCCTATTATTTCAGAATAGCAGGGCCATCCTCAGTTTAAGGTATCACTGCGAAGACGCCGTTTCGCATAACAATAACCTTAGTAGGAACTACCCATTTGTATTGCACATTTCCTTGGGTGGAATAGACGCCTTTTGGCCAGCGTCACAGGAGAAATATCTGGAAATATCTGCAGATTATCCAGGCACTCAGCTGTGGATGAGGAAGGCAAAGCAGCCTGTAGAATTCGTTCTTTAATATGAAAAAAGTGGACCCTGAGCAGAGTGTCCCTCGGTGCTTGGATAGGGGCCTGTTTGGACTTTGGGAGTCTATGGATCCTATCAATAAGAAGGTCCGCGGCAGAAGCCTTCAGTGGAAGTTTCTGAAAAGAGGACCGTGGCATAATCATAAAGCTCAGCATTTGTAACAGAATCCGGAACGCCCATTATTTTGATATTATTTCTCCGAGACCTGTCTTCTAAATCAATGACTTTATCACGTATAGAGACCATGTCTTCCTGAAGGGTGTCATGTGCTGAAATCAGATCTTTGTGAGATGCAACAATCTCTTTCATCTTATTCTGTACGATGTATAGAGCGTAGAGTAACAGGACCATCTAGAGTGTCCTAAGACGTATTCAGCCATTACAGCTGGGCTGTGCGTCTGACAAGAAGAAGCAGATGATGTAGTGGTCTCAGAAGAACCACCTGAATTTAAGGTACCAAAGAGATGGACAGGTGGGGCCGATTTGGTACCTTTTAACCTTTTTTGGAGGCATGATAAGCCGGCTACAAAGAGACTGACCTCTCAGAGATAGGAAAATACAAACGATCTATAAATAAAAGGAGCAGTAGTAAGCTGTCAGGATGACTCCGTTCAAAATGACATTCTTAGTGTGACGGGGGCATCCGTGCCAAAATTTCAAGTAAACATGATTTATTGCAACTCAAATAACACAGTAATGACCGAGAAATTCCATTAGAGGTCAGCGTGATCACAGACGTGAAGTACTCAGTCCAGAGAGACACAAATGGAAAAATATATTCAGTGGATAAAGCCACAAAATAATGGCACTTATTCCGAGTTGATCGCTCGCTAGCTGCTTTTAGCAGCAGTGCACATGCTAGGCTGCCGCCCTCTGGGAGTGTATCTTAGCTTAGCAGAAGTGCGAACGAAAGGTTAGCACTTCTGCTACTAAATATTTTCCTGCAGTTTCAGAGTGGCTCGAGACTTACTCCTTCCTTGCGATCACTGCAGTCTGTTTAGTTCCTGGTTTGACGTCACAAACGCCCTGCGTTCGGCCAGCCACTCATGCGTTTTTACCTGGCACGCCTGCGTTTTTTAGCGCACTCCCGGAAAACGGTCAGTTTACGCCCAGAAACACCCCTTTCCTGTCAATCACACAACGATCACTTGAGCGATGAAAAAACGTCGGTCGGCCTTGTGTAAAACTGCATAGTTTTGTGTGAAAGTACTTAGTGCTGCGTACCATGCGCAGAATTGCCGATTTTTCACCTAATCGCAGCGCTGCGAAAAACGGCAATGAGCGATCAACTCGGAATGAGGGCCAATATACTGTGAGGTTGTAATCAGAGTGTAATGAGCTGTACTCAGATGATACTTGATACTGGGCTCTGCATGTAGACTGAGAGGAAGTAGATGATAGTGGTACCATATAAATAGAAGGTAGTTTCACCTCCAGGCAAATGCTTCAATTTAATGTAGTGACCCCGGTCCAGCCATCAGGACACTTATTTATATTAAGCCTTATTGAAGGCAGAAGGCAAAGCATGCGATGGCCGACACCAGGATATAAAATGGCAGCCACCTTACTTCCCAATACCACCGCCGGGCGCCAGTGACTGTGGGCAGACCGTTCTGTCCCCAGCAGTAGCGGGAGCTGAGCACCTGTGTTATATGGAGAGCAAGTACTCCCGCCTTAGCCAAAAGCGCCTCCCAGTCAGGTATCCGGAGCATGCAGGAAAGTCTGGGCGCACTTAGCCCCAGAATACAGCCCGTGGCTTTATAGGCGTCACTAGGCTGCGGCAGTGAACGTGGCTGGGAGTGAGCGGAGCGAGCGGCTTTAGGGCAGTAGGAGTGGGGGACTTAATAGATTGGGCCTTGGTCCCAGCGGTGGCTGAGAGCTATCAGGTACGTTAGATAAGAAGCCACTTAGTGAGGAGAGCTCCAGAAAGCACGTCTGGATGGACCACGCCCCTCTTATTTATTGTTTTATATACTAACAGGGGTGACAGGTGTGGTACATCTCTGCAAAGGCAGATCCAATCTCTTTCTCATCAGACTCTGCTGTCTTCCCTGCACTCTCACTCAGATGTTCACTGCTGCCAGTAGCACACGTATGAGAAGCAGAAGTATGGCGGCAGCTGTATAGATTCTGATATGTAATTCTCTATATCATACTTCCTGTACACACATCATCCTTATTACTATTGAGGATTTAGAGGTAAGACACTGATGATGGGGGTGTAAAAATAGAATTTTAAGTACCTATCAGTAAATCCTTTTCTCTTAGTCTGTAGAGGATGCTGGGTTCCATTTAGTACCCTTGGGTATAGATGGGTCCTTTGGGAGCCACTGGCACTTTAAGAGTTTAATAGTGTAAGCTGACCCTTCCCTCTAGAAACTGTGCCAGAGGAGACGTACATACTTCGAGAGAAGGAAATACACAGATGGTGAGATTCACACCAGCTCACACATAACAAAAAGGAAAGCCAAGCTAACCAACTTGGAACAGTTCAGCAACAGCTGAACCAACAATACTGAACCAAATAACAATGCCGGAATACGAAGCACAGGGCGGCCGCCCAGCATCCTCTACGGACTACGAGAAAAGGATTTACTGGTTGGTAATTAAAATCCTATTTTTTCTTACGTCCTAGAGGATCCTGGGGTCCATTTAGTACCATGAGGATGTAGCAAAGCTCCCAGTACAGGCGGGAGAGTGCTAAGGTTCCTGCAGAAATGCTTGACCAAACATGAGGTACTTAGAGGCCAAAGTATAGAACTTATAAAACTTAGCAAACGTGTTCGACCCTGACGAAGTAGCTGCTCGACAAAGCTGAATAGACCGAGACACTCCGGGCAGCTGCCGAGGAAGAACCCACTTTACGGGTAGAGTGGGCCTGAACAGATTTTGGAATTGTCAGTCCTGCCGTGGAATAAGCATGCTGGATAGTAAGCCTGATCCAGCGTGAATTGTCTGCTTAGAATCAGGACACCCAATCTTGTTAGGATCATAAAATACAAATAGTGCATACGACTTCCTGAGACGAGTAGTTCTCTTCACATAGATTTTCAAAGCCCGCACGACATCCAAGGACTTTGAGGTAATTGAGGTGTCAGTAGCCACTGGCACCACAATAGGTTGGTTGAAAAGCCTACACAACCTTAGGGAGAAATTGCTGACGCGTTCTGAGCTCAGCTCTATCCTCATGGAAAATCAAGTAGGGGCTCTTGTGCGACAATGCGCCCAATTCTGACAGACGTCTGGCAGAAGCCAAGGCCAACAACATGACCGTCTTCCAAGTAAGAAACTTTATGTCAACCTCCTGTAAAGGATCGAACCAATCCGATTGCAGGGACTGCAGCACCACATTAAGATACGAAGGTGCCATAGGAGGCACAAAGGGTGGTTGGATGTGCAGAACTCCTTTCAAGAAAGTCTGAACCTCAGGGATAGCAGCCAATTGTTTCTGGAAGAAAATAGACAATTCCGAAATCTGGACCTTGATGGAGCCCAAGCGTAGGCCAACATCCACACTCGACTTCAGAAAGAGGAGAAAATGTCCCTGTTAAAACTCCACCATAGGAAACTTCTTGGATTCACACCAAGACACATACTTTTTCCAAATCCGATGGTAATGCTTAGACGTTACCCCCTTCCTAGCTTGGATCAGAGTAGGAATAACCTTATTCGGAATGCCCTTTCGAGCTAAGATCTGGTGTTCAACTTCTATGCCGTCAAACGTAGCTGCTGTAAGTCTTGATAGGCAAACAGCCCCTGCAGTAGAAGGTCCTCTTGAAGAGGAAGAGGCCTCTGATCCTCCAGCAGTAATGCTAGAAGATCCGCGTACCAAGCACACCTTGGCCAGTTCAGAGCAATGACGGTCGCTGGAACTCTTGATCTTTTTATTAGTTTGAGAATCCTTGGGATGAGTGGAAGTGGAGGGAACACGTACACTGACTGACACCACTTTACTTTCTTCTGGCTTTGTTAGGGGGTGGTGGCCATGCTGCGGGAGTGAGCAGTCGCCTCGTGGTCTTGCGATCAGCACCCTCAGAAGCTCAGTGTCCTGTCAGCGGACTAGGGAACCATTAACTCTTCAGGAAGTTGGTTCCTATTCCCGACCCCCCCCCCTAAGTCCCACGAAGCAGGGAGGTTGTTGCCAGCAGCCTTCCTGAAACCTAACTAACTCTAGAAAATAAAAAACTAATAAAACTCCTAGGAGCTCCCATAGCTGTGACCGGCTCCTCCGGGCACATTTTCTAAACTGAGTCTGGCAGGAGTGGCATAGAGGGAGGGGCCAGCCCACACTATTAAACTCTTAAAGTGGCAGTGGCTCTCAAAGGACCCGTCTATACCCCATGGTACTAAATGGACCCCAGCTTCCTCTAGGATGTCAGAGAAAGTAGATTATAACCTAGCAGGTGATGATGATGATTACAGGGTATCATATGGTGTATTGCATGTAAAGTACCTTGTTCCACACCTACTCTGCTGTAGCAATATACGTTATATAAGGGTAACACATGTACAGGCTTACCAGCGTATGAGCACACACATAAAGGAATGCTACCTTACCAATGCTTCCAGGAGTAACGTTAGGAGACATTTCTCTGATCCATCAGCTCATACGACTGATGTTATTGTTCATCTAGAATCTCCAATTCATACGATATGTTCCCCATCCATTGTTTTACATTGGTGCTGACATAGGACTTGGCGAGTGACTACATCTCCATTTATACTTCATGGTTAGTTACCAGTACAAGAGAGAGATATATCTAAGTCTTATTATAATATTACATTTGTTATTGTGAGTGTTCTCAGGAGGGTGGACATAATGATAGTCTGAGACACAATATTATAAAGCCTTCATTAAAAGTTATGTTTTATTACACACAGACATTTACAATTAAGTGTCCCAGAGTCGTCTTCTCCTATTGTTTACAAGATTAATATTGTTACAGAAATGTCACATTTCCATAATGTATTTTATTTCCAGCAGATGGACACACAAGCAGGAATATCTCAGAAGGACATCTAATGTTATCCCCGGATTGTGACATAAAAGATAATGAAAGTAGACAGGATTCTCCAGGAGATAAACCCATTACCCCAATTATACATCCACCTCTATCAGCTGATCCCTCTGATCCTGGGAAATGTTCTCCTGATCACTCTGATATTGGAGCATCTGTTACAGCTCTGACTGTAGATACAGTGTTTCCGTGTTCTATAGATGCCAAATGTTTTACACAGAACACAAAGCCTATTAACCCACGCACAGGTAAGGCAGGTGAAAGGCCACTGATATGTTCAGAGTTTGGGAAATGTTTTGCACACAAATCAGATCTTGTTACACATCACAGAAGTCACACAGGTGAGAAGCCATTTTCTTGCTCTGAGTGTGGGAAAAGTTTTACCTGGAAATCCCACCTTGTTATACATCAGAGAAGTCACACAGGTGAGAAGCCTTTTCCATGTTCTGAGTGTGGAAAATGTTTTGCACACAAATCAGGTCTTGTTATACATCACAGAAGTCACACAGGTGAGGAGCCATATCCATGTTCTGAGTGTGGGAAATGTTTTACCTGCAAATCACAACTTGTTACACATCAGCGAAGTCACACAGGTGAGAAGCCATTTTCTTGCTCTGAGTGTGGGAAATGTTGTGTAAGTAAATCACATCTTGTTATACATAACAGAAGTCACACAGGTGAGAAACCATTTTCTTGTTCTGAGTGTGGGAAATGTTTTACACGGAAATCACATCTTGTTACACATCAGCAAAGTCACGCAGGTGAGAAGGCATTTCCATGTTCTGAGTGTGGGAATTGTTTTGCAAACAAATCAGATCTTGTTAGACATAACAGAAGTCACACAGGTGAGAAGCTGTTTTCCTGCTCTGAGTGCGGGAAATGTTTTGTAAGTAAATCACATCTTGTTATACATCACAGAAGTCACACAGGTGAGAAGCCATTTTCTTGCACTGAGTGTGGGAAATGTTTTACACAAAAATTAAATCTTGTTAGACATAACAAAAGTCACACAGGTGAGAAGCCATTTACATGCTCTGAGTGTGGGAAATGTTTTGCTCACAAATTACATCTTGTTAGACATCAGAGGAGACACACAGGTGAGAAACCATTTTCTTGCTCTGAGTGTAGGAAATGTTTTACACGGAAATCACAACTTGTTACACATCAGCAAAGTCACACAGGTGAGAAGGCATTTCCATGTTCTGAGTGTGGGAAATGGTTTGCACAGAAATCAGGTCTTGTTAAACATCAGAGAAGTCACACAGGTGAGAGTCCATTTCCAAACTCTGAGAAATAAATAAGCTCTTGCTGCACACAATAGACATCACTCAGGTGAGGAACCATTTTAATCTTCTGGAGTATACTCATTGCCATGCGTTGTTCTTCAAGGTTCTTATCCTATCTCCTATGCTTTTTGCAATATACATGTTACCACTGGGTGAAATAATCAGATGTCATGCCCTCATCTACCACTGCTCTGCAGATGACCTGTCTTTTGCTCCAGGTACTGAGAACCCAGTACCAATCCTAAATGGTTGTCTAGCTGAGCTCCAGGTGTGGGTGATGCCAGTTGGCTGTGACACAGTCCTGGTGAAACAGGTCCATATGGTAGAAGCTCACCAACAAAGGGCAGGGCTACAGCTCAGCTTTGCCTACCAACCAGACTTACGTTTGGGTGTTCAGAGTTACAAAATGCTGATCCTATGCGTAATCTTGGTGTCCTGGATGGCGGAGTGACACTTAGACATCACGTATCAGCCACAATCAGATCCTCATCTGAGGAACATAGCCAGACTCCAGCACTTATTTCCCTCAGAAGATCTACCTACAGTCATACATGCACTTGTATCATCACACATAGACTACTACAAGGTCCTCTACCTGGGTCTCCCAGCAAAATAATTGCACCGCTTGTAGCTTGTACAGAATGCAGCAACCAGGCTATTACCTAACCAGCCCGTTCCTGCCACATAACACCCATTCTCTGCTCCCTTCACCGGCTGCCTGTAATATGGTGACTATTACATAATCTTACTGACTCTCCCAGCCCTACATGACCAGGGTCCATGGTACCAGAAGCAGCTTCTGCCTCCTTACTGCCCTGTTCCTTCCATCTGCAGATGAAGGACTGTTACCAGCAGTACCAAGAATCCCCAAGAAGTTCTGAGATGTCAGAGGGGCAGAGAGGGTGGTGGCAGTAGTGCTGTAGCGGGGGCTGCCGGAGGCACTGTCTGTGGGTAATATTGTCCCCAAGCAGCGCTAAGGTGTCAGAGGGGGAGACGAGGCAGTAGTAGGGGAGGATAAGGAGGATGGCAGTAGTGACAGAGGACAAGGTGGGTGGCAGTTGTGGGGTGAGATGTGGCAGTAGTGGGGGGGGGGGGGACAGGGTGGATGGCTGCAGTGCAGTACCAGGGGCTGCTGGAGACAGTAACGAGGTGTATGGGTCCCACACCGAATCAGTTGATAATTAGACTTAGTGATGATTATACCTCCTTATTTCTAATTAATCCCTTGTATGTGTTACTGTTATTTGCTGTGTCAGCCTTTATGTGTGTTCTGTGTAATAATCCTGAAAGTAGTGCTGCTACCGATCTCATATCATTTGTAGTAACTTGGAAAAGATGAGATATAAGGTGCACTCTGGAAGCTTATAGGGGGTTAATCAGAGATGATCGCAGATGTGACATCATGCAGCCCCTGGAAAATGGTCCTGGCCCGCCTGCGTTTACCCCTCAGGGATGCGACCACAATGTGTGTGCACGGCCGCTGCACATGTGTATTTTGCCACCACCAGCAAACTGCTGGGGGCCGCTATTGCGGCTGGGTCTGAATGACCCCCATAGTGTTTTAGCTCTTCTGATATGTATCTGTTTTACTTACCTGCAATACTATAATGTAACTTGAATTGTTTATGTGCTTTAAGGATATTTTATCCATGTTGTGCAGAGTAAAGTATTTTTTACATTTAAAATATAGAGAAAAATCTGTGTATTAAAGATATGAAATGAAGTTAAAAACAAAAGATTTCCATTGTCTTTTTATGTGTCTGTGTATTATCTTATATCCAGATAATTGTCGCTATGGTGACAGAAACAATTTCCTGTTAATGTGTCACTTGTATTGTTACTTTTGTGTCCAGCGGGTGGGCTCGGAAATGTTATCCTTTTCCTTACAGCCCCAGTTGCTGGAGAAAATGAAGGAGGAGCTGGGTCACGTTCCGCTTGAGCTGACAATTTTCTCACCAGCAGGTCTTTCCCCCTCTGCAGACTTGTGTCTGGAAAGAGAGATACAACGTAGGCTTTAAACCTAGGATCGAGCACGGTGGCCAAAATGTAGTGTTCTGATTTCAACAGATTGTCAACCCTTGAATCCCGGCAAAGCGAATGAAGGGCTCCATCCACAAGTGTTTCCAGGGAAGACGTTAAATCCGAGGGACTATGCACAGGCCCAAATGATAATTGTTTTATGATCCTTCTATGTATGAACCAACCGATAGAGGGAATAATCCAAAAGTGTTAATACCAAAGATTAGCTAATCAGGTTGGAGGTGCGCCATTAAGCAAATTGCAATGACTGGTTAGGGGGTTTAGAAAAAACACTAGTGGGCTTATATCTAAAGAAGCCTTAATGTGTGGTGCACTCTTTTCTTTATGTTTCAGGGTAAAGATTTTTCAATAGGCAAGACATAAGGCAATTGATTGTCAGAATGGAAAGACAAATACTTGATAAAGCCTATTGTTTATCTTATAACATTCACTATATATTGGTAAGAGACTCTGTACGCAATTGGCGTACGGGGTACCGTAATGGTACGCACTTAGCATAGCAGATGCTAGACCGTGAGTGCGACGCACGAGCGACACATACGCTCACGGGTTTACGCTTGGTATCGAGCACGCTATAGGCGGCCAACTACCGTAATGCTACGCTACTAGCGTAGCGGACGCTGTGCCCACGAGAGGAACACGAGCGGCGCAGACGCTCACGGGATGACACACAGTAAACCTTGTTAGCAATACACTGAAAGGATATACTTATACTGTAAACCTTAATACTGAAATTCTGTAATGATATAACGCTTCTTAACCTTGTTAATATAAAAGCTGCTTGAGCGATTGAGACGCTCAGAGTACCCTTAGCAATGTAATGATAAACACACAATACCTTGTAAGGTTCCAAAACCTTTATCTAGATGATTTTAGTATGTAAAAAGGGGAAAACAGTTACAGCTTATACACTACAAAACTAACATTAATACCTAAACAGAATAACTATACATAAATATACAATATCGACACAATCGCAAATAATAACAGAGAGAAAGAGTAAATGGCTAACACAGAAGGAGAACAAGATGATTACAGAGAAACTTACACACGTGGGGATGAATCGCAAGCGCAGTCCTGGACCAGGGACCCAGGCTTCAGTGTGAAAACCTTGCAGAGTCTTGTGTGACCAAGCCTATTGCAAGCTGCACCTGGGATCATTGGTTAGTTCAAGAAGTGGGCGATGGCTAGGACTTGTTAGTATTCTAAATTCCTCTTTGTCTGGTTATATTGAGGAAAGCTATTGTTTTGGATCTTCCAAACAAACTCTGTCTCTGGGCTTTGTTCACCCCACTGTCCCCTCCTTCAGTTGAGACAATGACATCTCAGCACTCATTCTTCTGGAGAGAAACCTGGTCCTATTCATAAACAAAGGTGTAAGCCCTCTTCATAGAATCTCAAAGCTTAGTGTAAATAAGGCCATTGTGTCTTAGTCTGCGGGAAATTCATGCCTGCATTCCATTCACTTACCCTCCACTTATGTGTAATTTATAGATAAAATACAATTTATCTATTTTCTACTTCTGGCAATAACTATGCGAAGGAATATGCAAATCTTTCCTAGCTATGATAGGAATATTACCCTTACAATACTCTACAGCTGGATACTAAACACAACTGTTCAACCCCTATCTGACCCTTCGTATCATGCAAAGAGGAATCCCTCTGTCCAAAAACCGTTTATACTAAACAAACTTACTGACATTGTTAAGGGGAATATTATCTACAAAACGCCCTATAAAGGTTAAATATGTTGCGATCGAGTCGCTCGCTAGTCGCACACAAACACCGCCGTAAATACACATCTCGGTGCGCCGTCGACGTCGGAGCATCCCTTACGCAACCTGAGGGGATGCGTACGCATGGGGGAGTCGGTGCACGAGCAGCGGGCATGTGCATTGGGGTTAGTACAAGGAAATAGTGAATCATGATATTTTTCGACTTTGACATAAGAATGAAAGATATAAAATAATTTATATACCAGCACTACCTATGTATGGGTATATGGGTAGCGCAATAATTGATATAAGCAAGTGAAATATAAAAAGAAATTTAAACATAGGTTTTATTTATCAAATTTATTAGATCCTTTCACAGCGGAATTGTGATCTCAGAAAAAAAACATTTTACAGCTGCTCCCTGCAGAGCGTTACTACTGCATACTACCTAAGTGCTCCCTGCAGAGCGTTACTACTGCGTACAACCTAATTGCTCCCTGCAGAGCGTTACTACTGCATACAACCTAAGTGCTCCCTGCAGAGCGTTACTACTGCATACAACCTAAGTGCACCCTGCAGAGCGTTACTACTGCATACAACCTAAGTGCTCCCTGCAGAGCGTTAATACTGCATACAATCTAAGTGCTCCCTGCAGAGCGTTACTACTGCATACAACCTAAGTGCACCCTGCAGAGCGTTACTACTGCATACAACCTAAGTGCACCCTGCAGAGCGTTACTACTGCGTACAACCTAATTGCTCCCTGCAGAGCGTTACTACTGCATACAACCTAAGTGCTCCCTGCAGAGCGTTACTACTGCATACTACCTAAGTGCTCCCTGCAGAGCGTTACTACTGCGTACAACCTAATTGCTCCCTGCAGAGCGTTACTACTGCATACAACCTAAGTGCTCCCTGCAGAGCGTTACCACTGCATACAATCTAAGTGCTCCCTGCAGAGCGTTACTACTGCATACAACCAAAGTGCTCCCTGCAGAGCGTTACTACTGCATACAACCTAAGTGCTCCCTGCAGAGCGTTACTACTGCATACAATCTAAGTGCTCCCTGCAGAGCGTCACTACTGCATACAACCTAAGTGCTCCCTGCAGAGCGTTACCACTGCATACAACCTAAGTGGCCTTTTCTGGTAACCACTATGTCTTACAATGACCACTTTGTTACTACCCGTAGCGTATCACACGTTACTACCTATAATGTATAACAGTGGGATCGTTCTCAAAGGTACAAAGAAACATATATGTACAATTCATGGCACTAATATGGACCCCAGAATCCTCTAGGACATAAGAGAACACACAATACAGTGAAATAACACAGCAACCCCAGACAGCTGGACTGAGACACAGAGAGGAATGAGACCAGAACACAAACCCTCAAGTCATAGCTCTGCTGGGCATAAGCCAGTGCCTGAGATAAAGGAGCTGGTGTATTTACTATTTATATGCTCCCCCTGGTACCAGTACAAGGCTGTGTAGCAGGGTCTGTGGAGGAGCAGCGCTCTGCTGGACATAAGCCAGTGCCTGAGATAAAGGAGCTGGTGTATTTACTATTTATATGCTCCCCCCTGGTACCAGTACAGGCTGTGTAGCAGGGTCTGTGGAGGAGCAGTGCTCTGCTGGACATAAGCCAGTGCCTGAGATAAAGGAGCTGGTGTATTTACTATTTATATGCTCCCCCCTGGTACCAGTACAGGCTGTGTAGCAGGGTCTGTGGAGGAGCAGTGCTCTGCTGGGCATAAGCCAGTGCCTGAGATAAAGGAGCTGGTGTATTTACTATTTATATGCTCCCCCCTGGTACCAGTACAAGGCTGTGTAGCAGGGTCTGTGGAGGAGCAGTGCTCTGCTGGGCATAAGCCAGTGCCTGAGATAAAGGAGCTGGTGTATTTACTATTTATATGCTCCCCCCTGGTACCAGTACAGGCTGTGTAGCAGGGTCTGTGGAGGAGCAGTGCTCTGCTGGACATAAGCCAGTGCCTGAGATAAAGGAGCTGGTGTATTTACTATTTATATGCTCCCCCCTGGTACCAGTACAGGCTGTGTAGCAGGGTCTGTGGAGGAGCAGTGCTCTGCTGGGCATAAGCCAGTGCCTGAGATAAAGGAGCTGGTGTATTTACTATTTATATGCTCCCCCCTGGTACCAGTACAAGGCTGTGTAGCAGGGTCTGTGGAGGAGCAGTGCTCTGCTGGGCATAAGCCAGTGCCTGAGATAAAGGAGCTGGTGTATTTACTATTTATATGCTCCCCCTGGTACCAGTACAAGGCTCTGTAGCAGGGTCTGTGGAGGAGCAGCGCTGTGCTGGGCATAAGCCAGTGCCTGAGATAAAGGAGCTGGTGTATTTACTATTTATATGCTCCCCCCTGGTACCAGTACAAGGCTGTGTAGCAGAGTCTGTGGAGGAGCAGTGCTCTGCTGGACATAAGCCAGTGCCTGAGATAAAGGAGCTGGTGTATTTACTATTTATATGCCCCCCCTGGTACCAGTACAAGGCTGTGTAGCAGGGTCTGTGGAGGAGCAGTGCTCTGCTGGACATAAGCCAGTGCCTGAGATAAAGGAGCTGGTGTATTTACTATTTATATGCCCCCCCTGGTACCAGTACAGGCTGTGTAGCAGGGTCTGTGGAGGAGCAGCGCTCTGCTGGGCATAAGCCAGTGCCTGAGATAAAGGAGCTGGTGTATTTACTATTTATATGCTCCCCCCTGGTACCAGTACAGGCTGTGTAGCAGGGTCTGTGGAGGAGCAGTGCTCTGCTGGACATAAGCCAGTGCCTGAGATAAAGGAGCTGGTGTATTTACTATTTATATGCCCCCCCTGGTACCAGTACAAGGCTGTGTAGCAGGGTCTGTGGAGGAGCAGCGCTCTGCTGGACATAAGCCAGTGCCTGAGATAAAGGAGCTGGTGTATTTACTATTTATATGCTCCCCCCTGGTACCAGTACAGGCTGTGTAGCAGGGTCTGTGGAGGAGCAGTGCTCTGCTGGGCATAAGCCAGTGCCTGAGATAAAGGAGCTGGTGTATTTACTATTTATATGCTCCCCCTGGTACCAGTACAAGGCTGTGTAGCAGGGTCTGTGGAGGTGCAGTGCTCTGCTGGGCATAAGCCAGTGCCTGAGATAAAGGAGCTGGTGTATTTACTATTTATATGCTCCCCCCTGGTACCAGTACAGGCTGTGTAGCAGGGTCTGTGGAGGAGCAGTGCTCTGCTGGGCATAAGCCAGTGCCTGAGATAAAGGAGCTGGTGTATTTACTATTTATATGCTCCCCCCTGGTACCAGTACAAGGCTGTGTAGCAGGGTCTGGGGAGGAGCAGCGCTCTGCTGGGCATAAGCCAGTGCCTGAGATAAAGGAGCTGGTGTATTTACTATTTATATGCTCCCCCCTGGTACCAGTACAGGCTGTGTAGCAGGGTCTGTGGAGGAGCAGTGCTCTGCTGGGCATAAGCCAGTGCCTGAGATAAAGGAGCTGGTGTATTTACTATTTATATGCTCCCCCCTGGTACCAGTACAGGCTGTGTAGCAGGGTCTGTGGAGGAGCAGTGCTCTGCTGGGCATAAGCCAGTGTCTGAGATAAAGGAGCTGGTGTATTTACTATTTATATGCTCCCCCTGGTACCAGTACAGGCTGTGTAGCAGGGTCTGTGGAGGAGCAGTGCTCTGCTGGACATAAGCCAGTGCCTGAGATAAAGGAGCTGGTGTATTTACTATTTATATGCTCCCCCTGGTACCAGTACAGGCTGTGTAGCAGGGTCTGTGGAGGAGCAGTGCTCTGCTGGACATAAGCCAGTGCCTGAGATAAAGGAGCTGGTGTATTTACTATTTATATGCTCCCCCTGGTACCACTACAAGGCTGTGTAGCAGGGTCTGTGGAGGAGCAGTGCTCTGCTGGACATAAGCCAGTGCCTGAGATAAAGGAGCTGGTGTATTTACTATTTATATGCTCCCCCCTGGTACCAGTACAAGGCTGTGTAGCAGGGTCTGGGGAGGAGCAGTGCTCTGCTGGGCATAAGCCAGTGCCTGAGATAAAGGAGCTGGTGTATTTACTATTTATATGCTCCCCCCTGGTACCAGTACAGGCTGTGTAGCAGGGTCTGTGGAGGAGCAGCGCTCTGCTGGACATAAGCCAGTGCCTGAGATAAAGGAGCTGGTGTATTTACTATTTATATGCTCCCCCCTGGTACCAGTACAGGCTGTGTAGCAGGGTCTGTGGAGGAGCAGCGCTCTGCTGGGCATAAGCCAGTGCCTGAGATAAAGGAGCTGGTGTATTTACTATTTATATGCTCCCCCCTGGTACCAGTACAAGGCTGTGTAGCAGGGTCTGGGGAGGAGCAGTGCTCTGCTGGACATAAGCCAGTGCCTGAGATAAAGGAGCTGGTGTATTTACTATTTATATGCTCCCCCCTGGTACCAGTACAAGGCTGTGTAGCAGGGTCTGTGGAGGAGCAGCGCTCTGCTGGGCATAAGCCAGTGCCTGAGATAAAGGAGCTGGTGTATTTACTATTTATATGCTCCCCCTGGTACCAGTACAGGTGTGTAGCAGGGTCTGTGGAGGAGCAGTGCTCTGCTGGACATAAGCCAGTGCCTGAGATAAAGGAGCTGGTGTATTTACTATTTATATGCTCCCCCCTGGTACCAGTACAGGCTGTGTAGCAGGGTCTGTGGAGGAGCAGTGCTCTGCTGGGCATAAGCCAGTGCCTGAGATAAAGGAGCTGGTGTATTTACTATTTATATGCTCCCCCTGGTACCAGTACAGGCTGTGTAGCAGGGTCTGTGGAGGAGCAGTGCTCTGCTGGACATAAGCCAGTGCCTGAGATAAAGGAGCTGGTGTATTTACTATTTATATGCTCCCCCTGGTACCAGTACAAGGCTGTGTAGCAGGGTCTGTGGAGGAGCAGTGCTCTGCTGGACATAAGCCAGTGCCTGAGATAAAGGAGCTGGTGTATTTACTATTTATATGCCCCCCCTGGTACCAGTACAGGCTGTGTAGCAGGGTCTGTGGAGGAGCAGCGCTGTGCTGGGCATAAGCCAGTGCCTGAGATAAAGGAGCTGGTGTATTTACTATTTATATGCTCCCCCCTGGTACCAGTACAAGGCTGTGTAGCAGAGTCTGTGGAGGAGCAGTGCTCTGCTGGACATAAGCCAGTGCCTGAGATAAAGGAGCTGGTGTATTTACTATTTATATGCCCCCCCTGGTACCAGTACAGGCTGTGTAGCAGGGTCTGTGGAGGAGCAGCGCTCTGCTGGGCATAAGCCAGTGCCTGAGATAAAGGAGCTGGTGTATTTACTATTTATATGCTCCCCCCTGGTACCAGTACAGGCTGTGTAGCAGGGTCTGTGGAGGAGCAGTGCTCTGCTGGACATAAGCCAGTGCCTGAGATAAAGGAGCTGGTGTATTTACTATTTATATGCTCCCCCTGGTACCAGTACAGGCTGTGTAGCAGGGTCTGTGGAGGAGCAGTGCTCTGCTGGACATAAGCCAGTGCCTGAGATAAAGGAGCTGGTGTATTTACTATTTATATGCTCCCCCTGGTACCAGTACAGGCTGTGTAGCAGGGTCTGTGGAGGAGCAGTGCTCTGCTGGACATAAGCCAGTACCTGAGATAAAGGAGCTGGTGTATTACTATTTATATGCTCCCCCTGGTACCAGTACAGGCTGTGTAGCAGGCTCTGGGGAGGAGCAGTGCTCTGCTGGGCATAAGCCAGTGCCTGAGATAAAGGAGCTGGTGTATTTACTATTTATATGCTCCCCCCTGGTAGCAGTACAGGCTGTGTAGCAGGGTCTGTGGAGGAGCAGCGCTCTGCTGGACATAAGCCAGTGCCTGAGATAAAGGAGCTGGTGTATTTACTATTTATATGCTCCCCCCTGGTACCAGTACAGGCTGTGTAGCAGGGTCTGTGGAGGAGCAGTGCTCTGCTGGACATAAGCCAGTGCCTGAGATAAAGGAGCTGGTGTATTTACTATTTATATGCTCCCCCTGGTACCAGTACAGGCTGTGTAGCAGGCTCTGGGGAGGAGCAGTGCTCTGCTGGGCATAAGCCAGTGCCTGAGATAAAGGAGCTGGTGTATTTACTATTTATATGCTCCCCCCTGGTAGCAGTACAGGCTGTGTAGCAGGGTCTGTGGAGGAGCAGCGCTCTGCTGGACATAAGCCAGTGCCTGAGATAAAGGAGCTGGTGTATTTACTATTTATATGCTCCCCCCTGGTACCAGTACAGGCTGTGTAGCAGGGTCTGTGGAGGAGCAGTGCTCTGCTGGGCATAAGCCAGTGCCTGAGATAAAGGAGCTGGTGTATTTACTATTTATATGCTCCCCCCTGGTACCAGTACAAGGCTGTGTAGCAGGGTCTGTGGAGGAGCAGCGCTCTGCTGGACATAAGCCAGTGCCTGAGATAAAGGAGCTGGTGTATTTACTATTTATATGCTCCCCCCTGGTACCAGTACAGGGCTGTGTAGCAGGGTCTGTGGAGGAGCAGTGCTCTGCTGGGCATAAGCCAGTGCCTGAGATAAAGGAGCTGGTGTATTTACTATTTATATGCTCCCCCTGGTACCAGTACAAGGCAATGTAGCAGGGTCTGTGGAGGAGCAGTGCTCTGCTGGGCATAAGCCAGTGCCTGAGATAAAGGAGCTGGTGTATTTACTATTTATATGCTCCCCCTGGTACCAGTACAAGGCTGTGTAGCAGGGTCTGTGGAGGAGCAGTGCTCTGCTGGGCATAAGCCAGTGCCTGAGATAAAGGAGCTGGTGTATTTACTATTTATATGCTCCCCCTGGTACCAGTACAAGGCTGTGTAGCAGGCTCTGTGGAGGAGCAGCGCTCTGCTGGGCATAAGCCAGTGCCTGAGATAAAGGAGCTGGTGTATTTACTATTTATATGCCCCCCCTGGTACCAGTACAGGCTGTGTAGCAGGGTCTGTGGAGGAGCAGCGCTCTGCTGGGCATAAGCCAGTGCCTGAGATAAAGGAGCTGGTGTATTTACTATTTATATGCTCCCCCCTGGTACCAGTACAGGCTGTGTAGCAGGGTCTGTGGAGGAGCAGCGCTCTGCTGGACATAAGCCAGTGCCTGAGATAAAGGAGCTGGTGTATTTACTATTTATATGCTCCCCCCTGGTACCAGTACAGGCTGTGTAGCAGGGTCTGTGGAGGAGCAGCGCTCTGCTGGACATAAGCCAGTGCCTGAGATAAAGGAGCTGGTGTATTTACTATTTATATGCTCCCCCCTGGTACCAGTACAGGCTGTGTAGCAGGGTCTGTGGAGGAGCAGTGCTCTGCTGGGCATAAGCCAGTGCCTGAGATAAAGGAGCTGGTGTATTACTATTTATATGCTCCCCCCTGGTACCAGTACAGGCTGTGTAGCAGGGTCTGTGGAGGAGCAGTGCTCTGCTGGACATAAGCCAGTGCCTGAGATAAAGGAGCTGGTGTATTTACTATTTATATGCTCCCCCCTGGTACCAGTACAGGCTGTGTAGCAGGGTCTGTGGAGGAGCAGCGCTCTGCTGGACATAAGCCAGTGCCTGAGATAAAGGAGCTGGTGTATTTACTATTTATATGCTCCCCCCTGGTACCAGTACAAGGCTGTGTAGCAGGGTCTGTGGAGGAGCAGTGCTCTGCTGGGCATAAGCCAGTGCCTGAGATAAAGGAGCTGGTGTATTTACTATTTATATGCTCCCCCTGGTACCAGTACAAGGCTGTGTAGCAGAGTCTGTGGAGGAGCAGTGCTCTGCTGGGCATAAGCCAGTGCCTGAGATAAAGGAGCTGGTGTATTTACTATTTATATGCTCCCCCTGGTACCAGTACAAGGCTGTGTAGCAGGGTCTGGGAGGAGCAGCGCTCTGCTGGGCATAAGCCAGTGCCTGAGATAAAGGAGCTGGTGTATTTACTATTTATATGCTCCCCCTAGTACCAGTACAGGTTGTGTAGCAGGGTCTGTGGAGGAGCAGCGCTCTGCTGGGGATAAGCCAGTGCCTGAGATAAAGGAGCTGGTGTATTTACTATTTATATGCTCCCCCTGGTACCAGTACAGGCTGTGTAGCAGGGTCTGTGGAGGAGCAGTGCTCTGCTGGGCATAAGCCAGTGCCTGAGATAAAGGAGCTGGTGTATTTACTATTTATATGCTCCC
Source organism: Pseudophryne corroboree (assembly GCF_028390025.1). Classification (NCBI taxonomy): domain Eukaryota; kingdom Metazoa; phylum Chordata; class Amphibia; order Anura; family Myobatrachidae; genus Pseudophryne; species Pseudophryne corroboree. Next base: position 22,167 of record NW_026967510.1, on the reverse strand, counting down.
CCCTGGTACCAGTACAATGCTGTGTAGCAGGGTCTGTGGAGGAGCAGTGCTCTGCTGGGCATAAGCCAGTGCCTGAGATAAAGGAGCTGGTGTAATTACTATTTATATGCTCCCCCCTGGTACCAGTACAGGCTGTGTAGCAGGGTCTGTGGAGGAGCAGTGCTCTGCTGGACATAAGCCAGTGCCTGAGATAAAGGAGCTGGTGTATTTACTATTTATATGCTCCCCCTGGTACCAGTACAAGGCTGTGTAGCAGGGTCTGTGGAGGAGCAGCGCTCTGCTGGGCATAAGCCAGTGCCTGAGATAAAGGAGCTGGTGTATTTACTATTTATATGCTCCCCCCGGTACCAGTACAAGGCTGTGTAGCAGGGTCTGTGGAGGAGCAGTGCTCTGCTGGGCATAAGCCAGTGCCTGAGATAAAGGAGCTGGTGTATTTACTATTTATATGCTCCCCCTGGTACCAGTACAAGGCTGTGTAGCAGGGTCTGGGAGGAGCAGCGCTCTGCTGGGCATAAGCCAGTGCCTGAGATAAAGGAGCTGGTGTATTTACTATTTATATGCTCCCCCTGGTACCAGTACAGGCTGTGTAGCAGGGTCTGTGGAGGAGCAGTGCTCTGCTGGACATAAGCCAGTGCCTGAGATAAAGGAGCTGGTGTATTTACTATTTATATGCTCCCCCCTGGTACCAGTACAAGGCTGTGTAGCAGGGTCTGTGGAGGAGCAGTGCTCTGCTGGGCATAAACCAGTGCCTGAGATAAAGGAGCTGGTGTATTTACTATTTATATGCTCCCCCTGGTACCAGTACAAGGCTGTGTAGCAGGGTCTGTGGAGGAGCAGTGCTCTGCTGGACATAAGCCAGTGCCTGAGATAAAGGAGCTGGTGTATTTACTATTTATATGCTCCCCCCTGGTACCAGTACAGGCTGTGTAGCAGGGTCTGTGGAGGAGCAGTGTTCTGCTGGGCATAAGCCAGTGCCTGAGATAAAGGAGCTGGTGTATTTACAATTTATATGCTCCCCCCTGGTACCAGTACAGGCTGTGTAGCAGGGTCTGTGGAGGAGCAGTGCTCTGCTGGGCATAAGCCAGTGCCTGAGATAAAGGAGCTGGTGTATTTACTATTTATATGCTCCCCCTGGTACCAGTACAGGCTGTGTAGCAGGGTCTGTGGAGGAGCAGTGCTCTGCTGGGCATAAGCCAGTGCCTGAGATAAAGGAGCTGGTGTATTTACTATTTATATGCTCCCCCCTGGTACCAGTACAAGGCTGTGTAGCAGGGTCTGTGGAGGAGCAGTGCTCTGCTGGGCATAAGCCAGTGCCTGAGATAAAGGAGCTGGTGTATTTACTATTTATATGCTCCCCCCTGGTACCAGTACAGGCTGTGTAGCAGGGTCTGTGGAGGAGCAGCGCTCTGCTGGGCATAAGCCAGTGCCTGAGATAAAGGAGCTGGTGTATTTACTATGTATATGCTCCCCCCTGGTACCAGTACAGGCTGTGTAGCAGGGTCTGGGGAGGAGCAGTGCTCTGCTGGACATAAGCCAGTGCCTGAGATAAAGGAGCTGGTGTATTTACTATTTATATGCTCCCCCCTGGTACCAGTACAAGGCTGTGTAGCAGGGTCTGTGGAGGAGCAGTGCTCTGCTGGGCATAAACCAGTGCCTGAGATAAAGGAGCTGGTGTATTTACTATTTATATGCTCCCCCTGGTACCAGTACAAGGCTGTGTAGCAGGGTCTGTGGAGGAGCAGTGCTCTGCTGGACATAAGCCAGTGCCTGAGATAAAGGAGCTGGTGTATTTACTATTTATATGCTCCCCCCTGGTACCAGTACAGGCTGTGTAGCAGGGTCTGTGGAGGAGCAGTGTTCTGCTGGGCATAAGCCAGTGCCTGAGATAAAGGAGCTGGTGTATTTACTATTTATATGCTCCCCCCTGGTACCAGTACAGGCTGTGTAGCAGGGTCTGTGGAGGAGCAGTGCTCTGCTGGGCATAAGCCAGTGCCTGAGATAAAGGAGCTGGTGTATTTACTATTTATATGCTCCCCCTGGTACCAGTACAGGCTGTGTAGCAGGGTCTGTGGAGGAGCAGTGCTCTGCTGGGCATAAGCCAGTGCCTGAGATAAAGGAGCTGGTGTATTTACTATTTATATGCTCCCCCCTGGTACCAGTACAAGGCTGTGTAGCAGGGTCTGTGGAGGAGCAGTGCTCTGCTGGGCATAAGCCAGTGCCTGAGATAAAGGAGCTGGTGTATTTACTATTTATATGCTCCCCCCTGGTACCAGTACAGGCTGTGTAGCAGGGTCTGTGGAGGAGCAGCGCTCTGCTGGGCATAAGCCAGTGCCTGAGATAAAGGAGCTGGTGTATTTACTATGTATATGCTCCCCCCTGGTACCAGTACAGGCTGTGTAGCAGGGTCTGGGGAGGAGCAGTGCTCTGCTGGACATAAGCCAGTGCCTGAGATAAAGGAGCTGGTGTATTTACTATTTATATGCTCCCCCCTGGTACCAGTACAAGGCTGTGTAGCAGGGTCTGTGGAGGAGCAGTGCTCTGCTGGGCATAAGCCAGTGCCTGAGATAAAGGAGCTGGTGTATTTACTATTTATATGCTCCCCCCTGGTACCAGTACAGGCTGTGTAGCAGGGTCTGTGGAGGAGCAGCGCTCTGCTGGGCATAAGCCAGTGCCTGAGATAAAGGAGCTGGTGTATTTACTATGTATATGCTCCCCCCTGGTACCAGTACAGGCTGTGTAGCAGGGTCTGTGGAGGAGCAGTGCTCTGCTGGGCATAAGCCAGTGCCTGAGATAAAGGAGCTGGTGTATTTACTATGTATATGCTCCCCCCTGGTACCAGTACAAGGCTGTGTAGCAGGGTCTGTGGAGGAGCAGCGCTCTGCTGGACATAAGCCAGTGCCTGAGATAAAGGAGCTGGTGTATTTACTATTTATATGCTCCCCCCTGGTACCAGTACAAGGCTGTGTAGCAGGGTCTATGGAGGAGCAGTGCTCTGCTGGGCATATGCCAGTGCCTGAGATAAAGGAGCTGGTGTATTTACTATTTATATGCTCCCCCTGGTACCAGTACAAGGCTGTGTAGCAGGGTCTGTGGAGGAGCAGTGCTCTGCTGGACATAAGCCAGTGCCTGAGATAAAGGAGCTGGTGTAATTACTATTTATATGCTCCCCCTGGTACCAGTACAAGGCTGTGTAGCAGGGTCTGTGGAGGAGCAGTGCTCTGCTGGGCATAAGCCAGTGCCTGAGATAAAGGAGCTGGTGTATTACTATTTATATGCTCCCCCTTGGTACCAGTACAAGGCTGTGTAGCAGGGTCTGTGGAGTAGCAGTGCTCTGCTGGGCATAAGCCAGTGCCTGAGATAAAGGAGCTGGTGTATTTACTATTTATATGCTCCCCCCTGGTACCAGTACAAGGCTGTGTAGCAGGGTCTGTGGAGGAGCAGTGCTCTGCTGGGCATAAGCCAGTGCCTGAGATAAAGGAGCTGGTGTATTTACTATTTATATGCTCCCCCCTGGTACCAGTACAAGGCTGTGTAGCAGGGTCTGGGAGTAGCAGCGCTCTGCTGGGCATAAGCCAGTGACTGAGATAAAGGAGCTGGTGTATTTACTATTTATATGCTCCCCCTTGGTACCAGTACAGGCTGTGTAGCAGGGTCTGTGGAGGAGCAGTGCTCTGCTGGGCATAAGCCAGTGCCTGAGATAAAGGAGCTGGTGTATTTACTATTTATATGCTCCCCCTGGTACCAGTACAGGCTGTGTAGCAGGGTCTGTGGAGGAGCAGCGCTCTGCTGGGCATAAGCCAGTGCCTGAGATAAAGGAGCTGGTGTATTTACTATTTATATGCTCCCCCTGGTACCAGTACAAGGCTGTGTAGCAGGGTCTGTGGAGGAGCAGTGCTCTGCTGGACATAAGCCAGTGCCTGAGATAAAGGAGCTGGCGTATTTACTATTTATATGCTCCCCCTGGTACCAGTACAAGGCTGTGTAGCAGGGTCTGGGAGGAGCAGTGCTCTGCTGGGCATAAGCCAGTGCCTGAGATAAAGGAGCTGGTGTATTTACTATTTATATGCTCCCCCTTGGTACCAGTACAGGCTGTGTAGCAGGGTCTGTGGAGGAGCAGCGCTCTGCTGGGCATAAGCCAGTGCCTGAGATAAAGGAGCTGGTGTATTTACTATTTATATGCTCCCCCCTGGTACCAGTACAGGCTGTGTAGCAGGGTCTGTGGAGGAGCAGCGCTCTGCTGGGCATAAGCCAGTGCCTGAGATAAAGGAGCTGGTGTATTTACTATTTATATGCTCCCCCCTGGTACCAGTACAGGCTGTGTAGCAGGGTCTGTGGAGGAGCAGTGCTCTGCTGGACATAAGCCAGTGCCTGAGATAAAGGAGCTGGTGTATTTACTATTTATATGCTCCCCCTGGTACCAGTACAAGGCTGTGTAGCAGGGTCTGTGGAGGAGCAGTGCTCTGCTGGGCATAAGCCAGTGCCTGAGATAAAGGAGCTGGCGTATTTACTATTTATATGCTCCCCCTGGTACCAGTACAAGGCTGTGTAGCAGGGGCTGTGGAGGAGCAGTGCTCTGCTGGACAAAAGCCAGTGCCTGAGATAAAGGAGCTGGTGTATTTACTATTTATATGCTCCCCCTGGTACCAGTACAGGCTGTGTAGCAGGGTCTGTGGAGGAGCAGTGCTCTGCTGGACATAAGCCAGTGCCTGAGATAAAGGAGCTGGTGTATTTACTATTTATATGCTCCCCCCTGGTACCAGTACAGGCTGTGTAGCAGGGTCTGTGGAGGAGCAGTGCTCTGCTGGGCATAAGCCAGTGCCTGAGATAAAGGAGCTGGTGTATTTACTATTTATATGCTCCCCCTGGTACCAGTACAAGGCTGTGTAGCAGGGTCTGTGGAGGAGCAGTGCTCTGCTGGGCATAAGCCAGTGCCTGAGATAAAGGAGCTGGTGTATTTACTATTTATATGCTCCCCCCTGGTACCAGTACAAGGCTGTGTAGCAGGCTCTGTGGAGGAGCAGTGCTCTGCTGGGCATAAGCCAGTGCCTGAGATAAAGGAGCTGGTGTATTTACTATTTATATGCTCCCCCTGGTACCAGTACAGGCTGTGTAGCAGGGTCTGTGGAGGAGCAGCGCTCTGCTGGGCATAAGCCAGTGCCTGAGATAAAGGAGCTGGTGTATTTACTATTTATATGCTCCCCCTGGTACCAGTACAAGGCTGTGTAGCAGGGTCTGTGGAGGAGCAGTGCTCTGCTGGGCATAAGCCAGTGCCTGAGATAAAGGCGCTGGTGTATTTACTATTTATATGCTCCCCCCTGGTACCAGTACAAGGCTGTGTAGCAGGGTCTGTGGAGGAGCAGTGCTCTGCTGGGCATAAGCCAGTGCCTGAGATAAAGGAGCTGGTGTATTTACTATTTATATGTTCCCCCTGGTACCAGTACAAGGCTGTGTAGCAGGCTCTGTGGAGGAGCAGTGCTCTGCTGGGCATAAGCCAGTGCCTGAGATAAAGGAGCTGGTGTATTTACTATTTATATGCTCCCCCCTGGTACCAGTACAGGCTGTGTAGCAGGGTCTGTGGAGGAGCAGTGCTCTGCTGGGCATAAGCCAGTGCCTGAGATAAAGGAGCTGGTGTATTTACTATTTATATGCTCCCCCTGGTACCAGTACAAGGCTGTGTAGCAGGGTCTGTGGAGGAGCAGTGCTCTGCTGGGCATAAGCCAGTGCCTGAGATAAAGGAGCTGGTGTATTTACTATTTATATGCTCCCCCTGGTACCAGTACAGGCTGTGTAGCAGGGTCTGTGGAGGAGCAGTGCTCTGCTGGACATAAGCCAGTGCCTGAGATAAAGGAGCTGGTGTATTTACTATATATATGCTCCCCCCTGGTACCAGTACAGGCTGTGTAGCAGGGTCTGTGGAGGAGCAGTGCTCTGCTGGGCATAAGCCAGTGCCTGAGATAAAGGAGCTGGTGTATTTACTATTTATATGCTCCCCCCTGGTACCAGTACAAGGCTGTGTAGCAGGGTCTGTGGAGGAGCAGTGCTCTGCTGGGCATAAGCCAGTGCCTGAGATAAAGGAGCTGGTGTATTTACTATTTATATGCTCCCCTTGGTACCAGTACAGGCTGTGTAGCAGGGTCTGGGGAGGAGCAGCGCTCTGCTGGACATAAGCCAGTGCCTGAGATAAAGGAGCTGGTGTATTTACTATTTATATGCTCCCCCCTGGTACCAGTACAATGCTGTGTAGCAGGGTCTGTGGAGGAGCAGTGCTCTGCTGGGCATAAGCCAGTGCCTGAGATAAAGGAGCTGGTGTATTTACTATTTATATGCTCCCCCCTGGTACCAGTACAAGGCTGTGTAGCAGGGTCTGTGGAGGAGCAGTGCTCTGCTGGGCATAAGCCAGTGCCTGAGATAAAGGAGCTGGTGTATTTACTATTTATATGCTCCCCCTTGGTACCAGTACAAGGCTGTGTAGCAGGGTCTGTGGAGGAGCAGTGCTCTGCTGGGCATAAGCCAGTGCCTGAGATAAAGGAGCTGGTGTATTTACTATTTATATGCTCCCCCTGGTACCAGTACAAGGCTGTGTAGCAGGGTCTGTGGAGGAGCAGTGCTCTGCTGGACATAAGCCAGTGCCTGAGATAAAGGAGCTGGTGTATTTACTATTTATATGCTCTCCCTGGTACCAGTACAGGCTGTGTAGCAGGGTCTGTGGAGGAGCAGCGCTCTGCTGGGCATAAGCCAGTGCCTGAGATAAAGGAGCTGGTGTATTTACTATTTATATGCTCCCCCTGGTACCAGTACAGGCTGTGTAGCAGGGTCTGTGGAGGAGCAGTGCTCTGCTGGACATAATCCAGTGCCTGAGATAAAGGAGCTGGTGTATTTACTATTTATATGCTCCCCCCTGGTACCAGTACAGGCTGTGTAGCAGGGTCTGTGGAGGAGCAGTGCTCTGCTGGGCATAAGCCAGTGCCTGAGATAAAGGAGCTGGTGTATTTACTATTTATATGCTCCCCCTGGTACCAGTACAAGGCAATGTAGCAGGGTCTGTGGAGGAGCAGTGCTCTGCTGGACATAAGCCAGTGCCTGAGATAAAGGAGCTGGTGTATTTACTATTTATATGCTCCCCCCTGGTACCAGTACAAGGCAATGTAGCAGGGTCTGTGGAGGAGCAGCGCTCTGCTGGGCATAATCCAGTGCCTGAGATAAAGGAGCTGGTGTATTTACTATTTATATGCTCCCCCCTGGTACCAGTACAGGCTGTGTAGCAGGGTCTGTGGAGGAGCAGCGCTCTGCTGGGCATAAGCCAGTGCCTGAGATAAAGGAGCTGGTGTATTTACTATTTATATGCTCCCCCTTGGTATCAGTACAAGGCTGTGTAGCAGGGTCTGTGGAGGAGCAGTGCTCTGCTGGACATAAGCCAGTGCCTGAGATAAAGGAGCTGGTGTATTTACTATTTATATGCTCCCCCTGGTACCAGTACAGGCTGTGTAGCAGGGTCTGGGGAGGAGCAGTGCTCTGCTGGGCATAAGCCAGTGCCTGAGATAAAGGAGCTGGTGTATTTACTATTTATATGCTCCCCCCTGGTACCAGTACAAGGCTGTGTAGCAGGGTCTGTGGAGGAGCAGTGCTCTGCTGGGCATAAGCCAGTGCCTGAGATAAAGGAGCTGGTGTATTTACTATTTATATGCCCCCCCTGGTACCAGTACAGGCTGTGTAGCAGGGTCTGTGGAGGAGCAGTGCTCTGCTGGGCATAAGCCAGTGCCTGAGATAAAGGAGCTGGTGTATTTACTATTTATATGCTCCCCCTGGTACCAGTACAAGGCTGTGTAGCAGGGTCTGTGGAGGAGCAGTGCTCTGCTGGGCATAAGCCAGTGCCTGAGATAAAGGAGCTGGTGTATTTACTATTTATATGCTCCCCCTGGTACCAGTACAAGGCTGTGTAGCAGGCTCTGTGGAGGAGCAGCGCTCTGCTGGGCATAAGCCAGTGCCTGAGATAAAGGAGCTGGCGTATTTACTATTTATATGCTCCCCCTGGTACCAGTACAGGCTGTGTAGCAGGATCTGTGGAGGAGCAGCGCTCTGCTGGGCATAAGCCAGTGCCTGAGATAAAGGAGCTGGTGTATTTACTATTTATATGCTCCCCCTGGTACCAGTACAAGGCTGTGTAGCAGGGTCTGTGGAGGAGCAGTGCTCTGCTGGGAATAAGCCAGTGCCTGAGATAAAGGAGCTGGTGTATTTACTATTTATATGCTCCCCCTGGTACCAGTACAAGGCTGTGTAGCAGGGTCTGTGGAGGAGCAGCGCTCTGCTGGGCATAAGCCAGTGCCTGAGATAAAGGAGCTGGTGTATTACTATTTATATGCTCCCCCTGGTACCAGTACAAGGCTGTGTAGCAGGGTCTGTGGAGGAGCAGTGCTCTGCTGGGCATAAGCCAGTGCCTGAGATAAAGGAGCTGGTGTATTACTATTTATATGCTCCCCCTGGTACCAGTACAGGCTGTGTAGCAGGGTCTGTGGAGGAGTTGTGCTCTGCTGGGCATAAGCCAGTGCCTGAGATAAAGGAGCTGGTGTATTTACTATTTATATGCTCCCCCCTGGTACCAGTACAGGCTGTGTAGCAGGGTCTATGGAGGAGCAGCGCTCTGCTGGGCATAAGCCAGTGCCTGAGATAAAGGAGCTGGTGTATTACTATTTATATGCTCCCCCTGGTACCAGTACAGGCTGTGTAGCAGGGTCTGTGGAGGAGCAGTGCTCTGCTGGACATAAGCCAGTGCCTGAGATAAAGGAGCTGGTGTATTTACTATTTATATGCTCCCCCCTGGTACCAGTACAGGCTGTGTAACAGGGTCTGTGGAGGAGCAGTGCTCTGCTGGGCATAAGCCTGTGCCTGAGATAAAGGAGCTGGTGTATTTACTATTTATATGCTCCCCCCTGGTACCAGTACAAGGCTGTGTAGCAGGGTCTGTGGAGGAGCAGCGCTCTGCTGGGCATAAGCCAGTGCCTGAGATAAAGGAGCTGGTGTATTTACTATTTATATGCTCCCCCTGGTACCAGTACAGGGCTGTGTAGCAGGGTCTGGGAGGAGCAGCGCTCTGCTGTGCATAAGCCAGTGCCTGAGATAAAGGAGCTGGTGTATTTACTATTTATATGCTCCCCTTGGTACCAGTACAAGGCAATGTAGCAGGGTCTGTGGAGGAGCAGTGCTCTGCTGGGCATAAGCCAGTGCCTGAGATAAAGGAGCTGGTGTATTTACTATTTATATGCCCCCCCTGGTACCAGTACAGGCTGTGTAGCAGGGTCTGTGGAGTAGCAGTGCTCTGCTGGGCATAAGCCAGTGCCTGAGATAAAGGAGCTGGTGTATTACTATTTATATGCTCTCCCCTGGTACCAGTACAAGGCTGTGTAGCAGGGTCTGTGGAGGAGCAGTGCTCTGCTGGGCATAAGCCAGTGCCTGAGATAAAGGAGCTGGTGTATTTACTATTTATATGCTCCCCCCTGGTACCAGTACAGGCTGTGTAACAGGGTCTGTGGAGGAGCAGCGCTCTGCTGGACATAAGCCAGTGCCTGAGATAAAGGAGCTGGTGTATTTACTATTTATATGCTCCCCCCTGGTACCAGTACAGGCTGTGTAGCAGGGTCTGTGGAGGAGCAGTGCTCTGCTGGGCATAAGCCAGTGCCTGAGATAAAGGAGCTGGTGTATTTACTATTTATATGCTCCCCCTGGTACCAGTACAGGCTGTGTAGCAGGGTCTGTGGAGGAGCAGTGCTCTGCTGGACATAAGCCAGTGCCTGAGATAAAGGAGCTGGTGTATTTACTATTTATATGCTCCCCCCTGGTACCAGTACAGGCTGTGTAGCAGGGTCTGTGGAGGAGCAGTGCTCTGCTGGGCATAAGCCAGTGCCTGAGATAAAGGAGCTGGTGTATTTACTATTTATATGCTCACCCTGGTACCAGTACAGGCTGTGTAGCAGGGTCTGTGGAGGAGCAGTGCTCTGCTGGGCATAAGCCAGTGCCTGAGATAAAGGAGCTGGCGTATTTACTATTTATATGCTCCCCCTGGTACCAGTACAGGCTGTGTAGCAGGGTCTGTGGAGGAGCAGTGCTCTGCTGGGCATAAACCAGTGCCTGAGATAAAGGAGCTGGTGTATTTACTATTTATATGCTCCCCCTGGTACCAGTACAAGGCTGTGTAGCAGGGTCTGTGGAGGAGCAGTGCTCTGCTGGGCATAAGCCAGTGCCTGAGATAAAGGAGCTGGTGTATTACTATTTATATGCTCCCCCTGGTACCAGTACAGGCTGTGTAGCAGGGTCTGTGGAGGAGCAGTGCTCTGCTGGGCATAAGCCAGTGCCTGAGATAAAGGAGCTGGTGTATTACTATTTATATGCTCCCCCCTGGTACCAGTACAAGGCTGTGTAGCAGGGTCTGTGGAGGAGCAGTGCTCTGCTGGGCATAAGCCAGTGCCTGAGATAAAGGAGCTGGTGTATTTACTATTTATATGCTCCCCCTGGTACCAGTACAAGGCTGTGTAGCAGGGTCTGTGGAGGAGCAGTGCTCTGCTGGGCATAAGCCAGTGCCTGAGATAAAGGAGCTGGTGTATTACTATTTATATGCTCCCCCTGGTACCAGTACAGGCTGTGTAGCAGGGTCTGTGGAGGAGCAGTGCTCTGCTGGGCATAAGCCAGTGCCTGAGATAAAGGAGCTGGTGTATTACTATTTATATGCTCCCCCCTGGTACCAGTACAGGCTGTGTAGCAGGGTCTGTGGAGGAGCAGTGCTCTGCTGGGCATAAGCCAGTGCCTGAGATAAAGGAGCTGGCGTATTTACTATTTATATGCTCCCCCCTGGTACCAGTACAGGCTGTGTAGCAGGGTCTGTGGAGGAGCAGTGCTCTGCTGGGCATAAGCCAGTGCCTGAGATAAAGGAGCTGGTGTATTTACTATTTATATGCTCCCCCTGGTACCAGTATAAGGCTGTGTAGCAGGGTCTGTGGAGGAGCAGCGCTCTGCTGGGCATAAGCCAGTGCCTGAGATAAAGGAGCTGGTGTATTTACTATTTATATGCTCCCCCCTGGTACCAGTACAGGCTGTGTAGCAGGGTCTGTGGAGGAGCAGCGCTCTGCTGGGCATAAGCCAGTGCCTGAGATAAAGGAGCTGGTGTATTTACTATTTATATGCTCCCCCTGGTACCAGTACAGGCTGTGTAGCAGGGTCTGTGGAGGAGCAGTGCTCTGCTGGGCATAAGCCAGTGCCTGAGATAAAGGAGCTGGTGTATTACTATTTATATGCTCCCCCCTGGTACCAGTACAGGCTGTGTAGCAGGGTCTGTGGAGGAGCAGTGCTCTGCTGGGCATAAGCCAGTGCCTGAGATAAAGGAGCTGGCGTATTTACTATTTATATGCTCCCCCCTGGTACCAGTACAAGGCTGTGTAGCAGGGTCTGTGGAGGAGCAGTGCTCTGCTGGACATAAGCCAGTGCCTGAGATAAAGGAGCTGGTGTATTTACTATTTATATGCTCCCCCCTGGTACCAGTACAGGCTGTGTAGCAGGGTCTGTGGAGGAGCAGCGCTCTGCTGGGCATAAGCCAGTGCCTGAGATAAAGGAGCTGGTGTATTTACTATTTATATGCTTCCCTGGTACCAGTACAGGCTGTGTAGCAGGGTCTGTGGAGGAGCAGCGCTCTGCTGGGCATAAGCCAGTGCCTGAGATAAAGGAGCTGGTGTATTACTATTTATATGCTCCCCCTGGTACCAGTACAGGCTGTGTAGCAGGGTCTGTGGAGGAGCAGTGCTCTGCTGGGCATAAGCCAGTGCCTGAGATAAAGGAGCTGGTGTATTACTATTTATATGCTCCCCCTGGTACCAGTACAGGCTGTGTAGCAGGGTCTGTGGAGGAGCAGTGCTCTGCTGGGCATAAGCCAGTGCCTGAGATAAAGGAGCTGGTGTATTTACTATTTATATGCTCCCCCTGGTACCAGTACAAGGCTGTGTAGCAGGGTCTGGGAGGAGCAGCGCTCTGCTGGGCATAAGCCAGTGCCTGAGATAAAGGAGCTGGTGTATTTACTATTTATATGCTCCCCCCTGGTACCAGTACAGGCTGTGTAGCAGGGTCTGTGGAGGAGCAGCGCTCTGCTGGGCATAAGCCAGTGCCTGAGATAAAGGAGCTGGTGTATTTACTATTTATATGCTCCCCCTGGTACCAGTACAAGGCTGTGTAGCAGGGTCTGTGGAGGAGCAGTGCTCTGCTGGGCATAAGCCAGTGCCTGAGATAAAGGAGCTGGTGTATTTACTATTTATATGCTCCCCCCTGGTACCAGTACAAGGCTGTGTAGCAGGGTCTGTGGAGGAGCAGTGCTCTGCTGGGCATAAGCCAGTGCCTGAGATAAAGGAGCTGGTGTATGTACTATTTATATGCTCCCCCTGGTACCAGTACAAGGCTGTGTAGCAGGGTCTGTGGAGGAGCAGTGCTCTGCTGGGCATAAGCCAGTGCCTGAGATAAAGGAGCTGGTGTATTTACTATTTATATGCTCCCCCTGGTACCAGTACAAGGCTGTGTAGCAGGCTCTGTGGAGGAGCAGCGCTCTGCTGGGCATAAGCCAGTGCCTGAGATAAAGGAGCTGGTGTATTTACTATTTATATGCTCCCCCCTGGTACCAGTACAGGCTGTGTAGCAGGGTCTGTGGAGGAGCAACGCTCTGCTGGGCATAAGCCAGTGCCTGAGATAAAGGAGCTGGTGTATTACTATTTATATGCTCCCCCTGGTACCAGTACAGGCTGTGTAGCAGGGTCTGTGGAGGAGCAGTGCTCTGCTGGGCATAAGCCAGTGCCTGAGATAAAGGAGCTGGTGTATTTACTATTTATATGCTCCCCTGGTACCAGTACAAGGCTGTGTAGCAGGGTCTGGGAGGAGCAGCGCTGTGCTGGGCATAAGCCAGTGCCTGAGATAAAGGAGCTGGTGTATTTACTATTTATATGCTCCCCCCTGGTACCAGTACAGGCTGTGTAGCAGGGTCTGGGAGGAGCAGCGCTGTGCTGGGCATAAGCCAGTGCCTGAGATAAAGGAGCTGGTGTATTTACTATTTATATGCTCCCCCCTGGTACCAGTGCAAGGCTGTGTAGCAGGGTCTGTGGAGGAGCAGCGCTCTGCTGGGCATAAGCCAGTGCCTGAGATAAAGGAGCTGGTGTATTTACTATTTATATGCTCCCCCTGGTACCAGTACAAGGCTGTGTAGCAGGGTCTGGGAGGAGCAGTGCTCTGCTGGACATAAGCCAGTGCCTGAGATAAAGGAGCTGGTGTATTTACTATTTATATGCTCCCCCCTGGTACCAGTACAGGCTGTGTAGCAGGGTCTGTGGAGGAGCAGTGCTCTGCTGGACATAAGCCAGTGCCTGAGATAAAGGAGCTGGTGTATTTACTATTTATATGCTCCCCCCTGGTACCAGTACAAGGCTGTGTAGCAGGGTCTGTGGAGGAGCAGTGCTCTGCTGGACATAAGCCAGTGCCTGAGATAAAGGAGCTGGTGTATTTACTATTTATATGCTCCCCCTGGTACCAGTACAAGGCTGTGTAGCAGGGTCTGTGGAAGAGCAGTGCTCTGCTGGACATAAGCCAGTGCCTGAGATAAAGGAGCTGGTGTATTTACTATTTATATGCTCCCCCTGGTACCAGTACAAGGCTGTGTAGCAGGGTCTGTGGAAGAGCAGTGCTCTGCTGGGCATAAGCCAGTGCCTGAGATAAAGGAGCTGGTGTATTTACTATTTATATGCTCCCCCTGGTACCAGTACAGGCTGTGTAGCAGGGTCTGTGGAGGAGCAGTGCTCTGCTGGGCATAAGCCAGTGCCTGAGATAAAGGCGCTGGTGTATTTACTATTTATATGCTCCCCCTGGTACCAGTACAAGGCTGTGTAGCAGGGTCTGTGGAGGAGCAGTGCTCTGCTGGGCATAAGCCAGTGCCTGAGATAAAGGAGCTGGTGTATTTACTATTTATATGCTCCCCCCTGGTACCAGTACAAGGCTGTGTAGCAGGGTCTGTGGAGGAGCAGCGCTCTGCTGGGCATAAGCCAGTGCCTGAGATAAAGGAGCTGGTGTATTTACTATTTATATGCTCCCCCTTGGTACCAGTACAAGGCAATGTAGCAGGGTCTGTGGAGGAGCAGTGCTCTGCTGGACATAAGCCAGTGCCTCAGATAAAGGAGCTGGTGTATTTACTATTTATATGCTCCCCCTGGTACCAGTACAAGGCTGTGTAGCAGGGTCTGTGGAGGAGCAGTGCTCTGCTGGGCATAAGCCAGTGCCTGAGATAAAGGAGCTGGTGTATTTACTATTTATATGCTCCCCCCTGGTACCAGTACAAGGCTGTGTAGCAGGGTCTGTGGAGGAGCAGCGCTCTGCTGGGCATAAGCCAGTGCCTGAGATAAAGGAGCTGGTGTATTTACTATTTATATGCTCCCCCTGGTACCAGTACAAGGCTGTGTAGCAGGGTCTGTGGAGGAGCAGTGCTCTGCTGGGCATAAGCCAGTGCCTGAGATAAAGGAGCTGGTGTATTTACTATTTATATGCTCCCCCTGGTACCAGTACAGGCTGTGTAGCAGGGTCTGTGGAGGAGCAGCGCTCTGCTGGGCATAAGCCAGTGCCTGAGATAAAGGAGCTGGCGTATTTACTATTTATATGCTCCCCCTGGTACCAGTACAAGGCTGTGTAGCAGGGTCTGGGGAGGAGCAGTGCTCTGCTGGGCATAAGCCAGTGCCTGAGATAAAGGAGCTGGTGTATTTACTATTTATATGCTCCCCCCTGGTACCAGTACAGGCTGTGTAGCAGGGTCTGTGGAGGAGCAGTGCTCTGCTGGACATAAGCCAGTGCCTGAGATAAAGGAGCTGGTGTATTTACTATTTATATGCTCCCCCTGGTACCAGCACAATGCTGTGTAGCAGGGTCTGTGGAGGAGCAGTGCTCTGCTGGACATAAGCAAGTGCCTGAGATAAAGGAGCTGGTGTATTTACTATTTATATGCTCCCCCCTGGTACCAGTACAAGGCTGTGTAGCAGGGTCTGTGGAGGAGCAGTGCTCTGCTGGACATAAGCCAGTGCCTGAGATAAAGGAGCTGGTGTATTTACTATTTATATTCTCCCCCTGGTACCAGTACAAGGCTGTGTAGCAGGGTCTGGGAGGAGCAGTGCTCTGCTGGCATAAGCCAGTGCCTGAGATAAAGGAGCTGGTGTATTTACTATTTATATGCTCCCCCTGGTACCAGTACAAGGCTGTGTAGCAGGGTCTGTGGAGGAGCAGTGCTCTGCTGGGCATAAGCCAGTGCCTGAGATAAAGGAGCTGGTGTATTTACTATTTATATGCTCCCCCCTGGTACCAGTACAAGGCTGTGTAGCAGTGTCTGTGGAGGAGCAGTGCTCTGCTGGGCATAAGCCAGTGCCTGAGATAAAGGAGCTGGTGTATTTACTATTTATATGCTCCCCCCTGGTACCAGTACAAGGCTGTGTAGCAGGGTCTGGGAGGAGCAGCGCTCTGCTGGGCATAAGCCAGTGCCTGAGATAAAGGAGCTGGTGTATTTACTATTTATATGCTCCCCCCTGGTACCAGTACAGGCTGTGTAGCAGGGTCTGTGGAGGAGCAGCGCTCTGCTGGGCATAAGCCAGTGCCTGAGATAAAGGAGCTGGTGTATTACTATTTATATGCTCCCCCTTGGTACCAGTACAAGGCTGTGTAGCAGGGTCTGTGGAGGAGCAGTGCTCTGCTGGGCATAAGCCAGTGCCTGAGATAAAGGAGCTGGTGTATTTACTATTTATATGCTCCCCCCTGGTACCAGTACAAGGCTGTGTAGCAGGGTCTGTGGAGGAGCAGCGCTCTGCTGGGCATAAGCCAGTGCCTGAGATAAAGGAGCTGGTGTATTTACTATTTATATGCTCCCCCTGGTACCAGTACAGGTGTGTAGCAGGGTCTGTGGAGGAGCAGTGCTCTGCTGGACATAAGCCAGTGCCTGAGATAAAGGAGCTGGTGTATTTACTATTTATATGCTCCCCCTGGTACCAGTACAAGGCTGTGTAGCAGGGTCTGTGGAGGAGCAGTGCTCTGCTGGACATAAGCCAGTGCCTGAGATAAAGGAGCTGGTGTATTTACTATTTATATGCTCCCCCTGGTACCAGTACAAGGCTGTGTAGCAGGGTCTGTGGAGGAGCAGTGCTCTGCTGGACATAAGCCAGTGCCTGAGATAAAGGAGCTGGTGTATTTACTATTTATATGCTCCCCCTGGTACCAGTACAAGGCTGTGTAGCAGGGTCTGTGGAGGAGCAGTGCTCTGCTGGACATAAGCCAGTGCCTGAGATAAAGGAGCTGGTGTATTTACTATTTATATGCTCCCCCTGGTACCAGTACAAGGCTGTGTAGCAGGGTCTGTGGAAGAGCAGTGCTCTGCTGGACATAAGCCAGTGCCTGAGATAAAGGAGCTGGTGTATTTACTATTTATATGCTCCCCCTGGTACCAGTACAAGGCTGTGTAGCAGGGTCTGTGGAAGAGCAGTGCTCTGCTGGGCATAAGCCAGTGCCTGAGATAAAGGAGCTGGTGTATTTACTATTTATATGCTCCCCCTGGTACCAGTACAGGCTGTGTAGCAGGGTCTGTGGAGGAGCAGTGCTCTGCTGGGCATAAGCCAGTGCCTGAGATAAAGGCGCTGGTGTATTTACTATTTATATGCTCCCCCTGGTACCAGTACAAGGCTGTGTAGCAGGGTCTGTGGAGGAGCAGTGCTCTGCTGGGCATAAGCCAGTGCCTGAGATAAAGGAGCTGGTGTATTTACTATTTATATGCTCCCCCCTGGTACCAGTACAAGGCTGTGTAGCAGGGTCTGTGGAGGAGCAGCGCTCTGCTGGGCATAAGCCAGTGCCTGAGATAAAGGAGCTGGTGTATTTACTATTTATATGCTCCCCCTTGGTACCAGTACAAGGCAATGTAGCAGGGTCTGTGGAGGAGCAGTGCTCTGCTGGACATAAGCCAGTGCCTCAGATAAAGGAGCTGGTGTATTTACTATTTATATGCTCCCCCTGGTACCAGTACAAGGCTGTGTAGCAGGGTCTGTGGAGGAGCAGTGCTCTGCTGGGCATAAGCCAGTGCCTGAGATAAAGGAGCTGGTGTATTTACTATTTATATGCTCCCCCCTGGTACCAGTACAAGGCTGTGTAGCAGGGTCTGTGGAGGAGCAGCGCTCTGCTGGGCATAAGCCAGTGCCTGAGATAAAGGAGCTGGTGTATTTACTATTTATATGCTCCCCCTGGTACCAGTACAAGGCTGTGTAGCAGGGTCTGTGGAGGAGCAGTGCTCTGCTGGGCATAAGCCAGTGCCTGAGATAAAGGAGCTGGTGTATTTACTATTTATATGCTCCCCCTGGTACCAGTACAGGCTGTGTAGCAGGGTCTGTGGAGGAGCAGCGCTCTGCTGGGCATAAGCCAGTGCCTGAGATAAAGGAGCTGGCGTATTTACTATTTATATGCTCCCCCTGGTACCAGTACAAGGCTGTGTAGCAGGGTCTGGGGAGGAGCAGTGCTCTGCTGGGCATAAGCCAGTGCCTGAGATAAAGGAGCTGGTGTATTTACTATTTATATGCTCCCCCCTGGTACCAGTACAGGCTGTGTAGCAGGGTCTGTGGAGGAGCAGTGCTCTGCTGGACATAAGCCAGTGCCTGAGATAAAGGAGCTGGTGTATTTACTATTTATATGCTCCCCCTGGTACCAGCACAATGCTGTGTAGCAGGGTCTGTGGAGGAGCAGTGCTCTGCTGGACATAAGCAAGTGCCTGAGATAAAGGAGCTGGTGTATTTACTATTTATATGCTCCCCCCTGGTACCAGTACAAGGCTGTGTAGCAGGGTCTGTGGAGGAGCAGTGCTCTGCTGGACATAAGCCAGTGCCTGAGATAAAGGAGCTGGTGTATTTACTATTTATATTCTCCCCCTGGTACCAGTACAAGGCTGTGTAGCAGGGTCTGGGAGGAGCAGTGCTCTGCTGGGCATAAGCCAGTGCCTGAGATAAAGGAGCTGGTGTATTTACTATTTATATGCTCCCCCTGGTACCAGTACAAGGCTGTGTAGCAGGGTCTGTGGAGGAGCAGTGCTCTGCTGGGCATAAGCCAGTGCCTGAGATAAAGGAGCTGGTGTATTTACTATTTATATGCTCCCCCCTGGTACCAGTACAAGGCTGTGTAGCAGTGTCTGTGGAGGAGCAGTGCTCTGCTGGGCATAAGCCAGTGCCTGAGATAAAGGAGCTGGTGTATTTACTATTTATATGCTCCCCCCTGGTACCAGTACAAGGCTGTGTAGCAGGGTCTGGGAGGAGCAGCGCTCTGCTGGGCATAAGCCAGTGCCTGAGATAAAGGAGCTGGTGTATTTACTATTTATATGCTCCCCCCTGGTACCAGTACAGGCTGTGTAGCAGGGTCTGTGGAGGAGCAGCGCTCTGCTGGCATAAGCCAGTGCCTGAGATAAAGGAGCTGGTGTATTACTATTTATATGCTCCCCCTTGGTACCAGTACAAGGCTGTGTAGCAGGGTCTGTGGAGGAGCAGTGCTCTGCTGGGCATAAGCCAGTGCCTGAGATAAAGGAGCTGGTGTATTTACTATTTATATGCTCCCCCCTGGTACCAGTACAAGGCTGTGTAGCAGGGTCTGTGGAGGAGCAGCGCTCTGCTGGGCATAAGCCAGTGCCTGAGATAAAGGAGCTGGTGTATTTACTATTTATATGCTCCCCCTGGTACCAGTACAGGTGTGTAGCAGGGTCTGTGGAGGAGCAGTGCTCTGCTGGACATAAGCCAGTGCCTGAGATAAAGGAGCTGGTGTATTTACTATTTATATGCTCCCCCTGGTACCAGTACAAGGCTGTGTAGCAGGGTCTGTGGAGGAGCAGTGCTCTGCTGGACATAAGCCAGTGCCTGAGATAAAGGAGCTGGTGTATTTACTATTTATATGCTCCCCCTGGTACCAGTACAAGGCTGTGTAGCAGGGTCTGTGGAGGAGCAGCGCTCTGCTGGGCATAAGCCAGTGCCTGAGATAAAGGAGCTGGTGTATTACTATTTATATGCTCCCCCCTGGTACCAGTACAAGGCAATGTAGCAGGGTCTGTGGAGGAGCAGTGCTCTGCTGGACATAAGCCAGTGCCTGAGATAAAGGAGCTGGTGTATTTACTATTTATATGCTCCCCCTTGGTACCAGTACAGGCTGTGTAGCAGGGTCTGTGGAGGAGCAGTGCTCTGCTGGGCATAAGCCAGTGCCTGAGATAAAGGAGCTGGTGTATTTACTATTTATATGCTCCCCCCTGGTACCAGTATAAGGCTGTGTAGCAGGGTCTGTGGAGGAGCAGTGCTCTGCTGGGCATAAGCCAGTGCCTGAGATAAAGGAGCTGGTGTATTTACTATTTATATGCTCCCCCTGGTACCAGTACAGGCTGTGTAGCAGGGTCTGTGGAGGAGCAGTGCTCTGCTGGGCATAAGCCAGTGCCTGAGATAAAGGAGCTGGTGTATTTACTATTTATATGCTCCCCCTGGTACCAGTACAAGGCTGTGTAGCAGGGTCTGTGGAGGAGCAGTGCTCTGCTGGGCATAAGCCAGTGCCTGAGATAAAGGAGCTGGTGTATTACTATTTATATGCTCCCCCTGGTACCAGTACAAGGCTGTGTAGCAGGGTCTGTGGAGGAGTAGTGCTCTGCTGGGCATAAGCCAGTGCCTGAGATAAAGGAGCTGGTGTATTTACTATTTATATGCTCCCCCCTGGTACCAGTACAAGGCTGTGTAGCAGGGTCTGGGAGGAGCAGCGCTCTGCTGGGCATAAGCCAGTGCCTGAGATAAAGGAGCTGGTGTATTTACTATTTATATGCTCCCCCTTGGTACCAGTACAAGGCTGTGTAGCAGGGTCTGTGGAGGAGCAGTGCTCTGCTGGGCATAAGCCAGTGCCTGAGATAAAGGAGCTGGTGTATTTACTATTTATATGCTCCCCCCTGGTACCAGTACAGGCTGTGTAGCAGGGTCTGTGGAGGAGCAGCGCTCTGCTGGGCATAAGCCAGTGCCTGAGATAAAGGAGCTGGTGTATTTACTATTTATATGCTCCCCCCTGGTACCAGTACAGGCTGTGTAGCAGGGTCTGTGGAGGAGCAGTGCTCTGCTGGGCATAAGCCAGTGCCTGAGATAAAGGAGCTGGTGTATTTACTATTTATATGCTCCCCCTGGTACCAGTACAGGCTGTGTAGCAGGGTCTGTGGAGGAGCAGTGCTCTGCTGGGCATAAGCCAGTGCCTGAGATAAAGGAGCTGGTGTATTTACTATTTATATGCTCCCCCTGGTACCAGTACAAGGCTGTGTAACAGGGTCTGTGGAGGAGCAGCGCTCTGCTGGGCATAAGCCAGTGCCTGAGATAAAGGAGCTGGTGTATTTACTATTTATATGCTCCCCCCTGGTACCAGTACAAGGCTGTGTAGCAGGGTCTGTGGAGGAGCAGTGCTCTGCTGGGCATAAGCCAGTGCCTGAGATAAAGGAGCTGGTGTATTTACTATTTATATGCTCCCCCTGGTACCAGTACAAGGCTGTGTAGCAGGGTCTGTGGAGGAGCAGCGCTCTGCTGGGCATAAGCCAGTGCCTGAGATAAAGGAGCTGGTGTATTTACTATTTATATGCTCCCCCCTGGTACCAGTACAGGCTGTGTAGCAGGGTCTGTGGAGGAGCAGTGCTCTGCTGGGCATAAGCCAGTGCCTGAGATAAAGGAGCTGGTGTATTTACTATTTATATGCTCCCCCTGGTACCAGTACAGGCTGTGTAGCAGGGTCTGTGGAGGAGCAGCGCTCTGCTGGACATAAGCCAGTGCCTGAGATAAAGGAGCTGGTGTATTTACTATTTATATGCTCCCCCCTGGTACCAGTACAAGGCTGTGTAGCAGGGTCTGTGGAGGAGCAGTGCTCTGCTGGGCATAAGCCAGTGCCTGAGATAAAGGAGCTGGTGTATTACTATTTATATGCTCCCCCTGGTACCAGTACAGGCTGTGTAGCAGGGTCTGTGGAGGAGCAGCGCTCTGCTGGGCATAAGCCAGTGCCTGAGATAAAGGAGCTGGTGTATTTACTATTTATATGCTCCCCCTGGTACCAGTACAAGGCTGTGTAGCAGGGTCTGTGGAGGAGCAGTGCTCTGCTGGGCATAAGCCAGTGCCTGAGATAAAGGAGCTGGTGTATTTACTATTTATATGCTCCCCCTGGTACCAGTACAGGCTGTGTAGCAGGGTCTGTGGAGGAGCAGTGCTCTGCTGGACATAAGCCAGTGCCTGAGATAAAGGAGCTGGTGTATTTACTATTTATATGCTCCCCCTGGTACCAGTACAAGGCTGTGTAGCAGGGTCTGTGGAGGAGCAGTGCTCTGCTGGGCATAAGCCAGTGCCTGAGATAAAGGAGCTGGTGTATTTACTATTTATATGCTCCCCCTGGTACCAGTACAAGGCTGTGTAGCAGGGCTCTGTGGAGGAGCAGCGCTCTGCTGGGCATAAGCCAGTGCCTGAGATAAAGGAGCTGTGTATTTACTATTTATATGCTCCCCCTGGTACCAGTACAAGGCTGTGTAGCAGGGTCTGTGGAGGAGCAGTGCTCTGCTGGGCATAAGCCAGTGCCTGAGATAAAGGAGCTGGTGTATTTACTATTTATATGCTCCCCCTGGTACCAGTACAAGGCTGTGTAGCAGGGTCTGTGGAGGAGCAGTGCTCTGCTGGGCATAAGCCAGTGCCTGAGATAAAGGAGCTGGTGTATTTACTATTTATATGCTCCCCCTGGTACCAGTACAAGGCTGTGTAGCAGGGTCTGTGGAGGAGCAGTGCTCTGCTGGGCATAAGCCAGTGCCTGAGATAAAGGAGCTGGTGTATTTACTATTTATATGCTCCCCCTGGTACCAGTACAGGCTGTGTAGCAGGGTCTGTGGAGGAGCAGTGCTCTGCTGGGCATAAGCCAGTGCCTGAGATAAAGGAGCTGGTGTATTTACTATTTATATGCTCCCCCTGGTACCAGTACAAGGCTGTGTAGCAGAGTCTGTGGAGGAGCAGTGCTCTGCTGGGCATAAGCCAGTGCCTGAGATAAGGAGCTGGTGTATTTACTATTTATATGCTCCCCCTGGTACCAGTACAGGCTGTGTAGCAGGGTCTGTGGAGGAGCAGT